>NC_057794.1:561054229-561065185 GCF_018294505.1 Triticum aestivum | reverse complement strand
GGCCATATGGGCCTTAGTAGAGAAAGAGAAGGGCAGCCAGGGTGGGCCGCGCACCTCCTCCCCCCTGGTCCGAATTGGACTATGAGAGGGGGGGCGGCGCCCCCCTTTCCTTCTCCTTCCCCACTTCCTTCCCCCTCCTAGTAGGAGTCTTACTCCTACTAGGAGGGGGACTCCTCCTTGGCGCGCCTATAGGGCCGGCCGGCCTCCTCCCCTTGCTCCTTTATATACGGGGGCAGGGGGCACCCCTAGACACACAAGTTGATCCACGTGATCATTTTCTTAGCCGTGTGTGGTGCCCCCTTCCACCATAATCCTCGATAATATTGTAGCGGTGCTTAGGCGAAGCCCTGCGACGGTAGAACATCAAGATCGTCACCACGCCGTCGCGCTGACGGAACTCTTCCCCGACACTTTGCTGGATCGGAGTCCGGGGATCGTCATCGAGCTGAACGTGTGCTAAACCTCGGAGGTGTCGTAGTTTCGGTGCTTGATCGGTCGGGCCGTGAAGACGTACGACTACATCAACCGCGTTGTGCTAACGCTTCCGCTGTCGGTCTACAAGGGTACGTAGATCACACTCTCCCCTCTCGTTGCTATGCATCACCATGATCTTGCGTGTGCGTAGGAAATTTTTTGAAATTACTACGTTCCCCAACAGACGAGCCCCTCGTTGGCCACGCCTCTTCATGTCACAAGCCAGCCAGCTCGCCGCACCCCATTGCCGACTCGCCACGGCCACGGCAGCTTCGATGCCCTCTTCAAACAGCCGGAGGCTGCGCTCCTGTCTGCACCACCTCCTATGTCACGCGCGCAGATCACTCGAAGGAAGACCATGGCAGGCGTCACAATCAACTCCAGCGTCGGCTTCTCCCTGCAGCGCACCATTGCACGCGCTAAGGAGCGACGGGCTACTGCTCCGGTCTCAGTGGAGGCTGAGAAGCTCGTCTGCCGAAGACTTGGGATCGTGCAAGACGGCAAAGATGTCACAAAGGATGCACTGGATGAGCTGGGCCGCCGTTTCCAGCACGAGCTATCGCCGACGGTGATATCGGCGCTACGTGCTCTGTTCAAGCTTGATGACGAGGAGGCCACGGCTGTCGAAGACGCCCTGATCAACCGTGGTGGTCAGGCTGCTCTGGACCACGAGGTGGTCGAGTCTACAGGAGTTGCCTGATTGTTCAGCAGGAACCAACCGAAGCGAGTTTTAGCTAGTTTCCAATGTTATCCTTCTTAGCTCAAGTTAATTGTTCCAGTGATCGGTGGCCAAGCTTCTCTTGCCTCCCTGATGGTTGTAACCGTGTGTCCGCCTGCTGTACCTCCGTAGCTGGTTGTATCCTTGTTGTACTGCTTCCTAGTGTGATGAAGAATGCATGTGTTTGGCTACTTGCCACTGCTGTGCACTGGAGCCTTCCCCAAGTCAGTCCACACTCCATTGCAGCTATGTCTTCGCCTATTCCCTGTTCCTATGTGATGCAACCTTGTTGGGCGCTGTTCCACAGTGCCATGAGAACCATCGTTTCCCCATGACAGAACAAAAAATTGACTTCCTCAGTTGGAATGTGCGAGGGCTGAATGATCCTCATAGACGCGCGACGGTGCACGAGACGATCGCCTCCTCGTCCTGTCACATAGTTTGCCTCCAGGAGTCTAAGCTGGAGGATGTTGACCAATTTGTTGCCACCTACCTAGGCGGAAATCGGCTACGAAGCTTCGCCCAACGGCATGCGGTGGGCACTAGAGGCGGCATGCTAATGCTTTGGGATGATAGTGTTGTCCGTATTTCGGACGTCCACACCTCCGAATTTTGCTTGTCGGTAACTGTCAACGTGCTTCACTCCGAGACGTCATTCAAGTTAACTATTGTTTATGGACCCACGGCTTCCAACAGAAAGGATGATTTCTTCGAGGACTTGATCACCCAAAAGCCAACTGCTGGAACCAAATGGATTGCCATGGGCGATTTCAACCAAATCTTAAGTGCCAGAGACAAAAACAATAGAAATGTCAACCGCAGCCGTATTAACCGCTTTCGTGATGCTCTCGACTCATGCAAACTCAAAGAAATTCACCTACAGAACAGACGTTTCACTTGGAGTAATGAGCGGCAAAACCCCACTTTATGCAAGCTTGACTCGGTCTTCTGTAATGCTGATTGGGACATGCATTTTGGATCGCACGTGCTCCACGCCATCTCTTCCTCACTCTCAGATCATTGTCCTCTCCTCCTCGCTGATGATAAAGGGCCAAAGCGACCAAGATGCTTCAAGTTTGAGAATTTCTGGACATGTCTTCCAGGCTTCCGAGACATCATGCTCAAAGCTTGGGCGGATCCATGCGAGCATACTGAGCCTTGCCAACGGCTTTTCTTCAAGCTAAAGCACACAGGATGGCTCCTGGCTAAATGGAGCAAGGGTCTTTTCTCAAAGGTGAAGCTTCACCTGCATGCGGCCCTCTTCATCATCCTCCATCTCGATATTGCCCAGGAAACACGCCCACTCTCTATGGCGGAAAGGGACCTTCGAGGTCTTCTAAAGCGTCGAGTCATTTCCCTCGCCTCGGTTGAAAGGGCAAGAAAGAAGCAATGCGCTCGCATAGCTAATATCAGAGAAGGCGATGCCAATACCAAATTCTTCCATCTCAGAATAAATGGGCGCCGAAGGAAGAACCACATTCACCGACTAAAGAGAAATGGTGGATGGGTCACTGATCACAAGGTCAAAGAGGAAATCATCCATGAGCACTTTGCAGGGACATTGGGTGGAGGCCAGCACAACCAAAGGGACCTAAACTGGGAGAACCTCAACCTGAGGACGGTTGATCTGACCGGTATTGATGCCCCCATCACTGATGATGAGGTCATGGCTGCCATTAACCTCATGCCGGGCGACAAGGCCCCGGGGCCGGATGGCTTCACGGGTGTTTTTTTCAAGAAGTGTTGGCCCATTGTCAAGGACGATGTCATGCGAGTTATTCATCAATTCAGCAACCTACAAACGTCCAACCTACACTGGCTGAACTCGGCAAATATTGTCTTACTCCCGAAGAAGGATGGGGCGGAAGGATTGGGGACTTCCGCCCCATCAGCCTCATTCACGCTATCGCCAAGATCATTGCCAAGGTGTTGTCTGTTCGTCTTGCCCCATTCATGAACAACTTGGTCTCCAACGCACAAAGTGCTTTCATAAAAAAGCATCCATGACAACTTCATGTACGTCAGAAACCTTGCACGACGACTGCACCGAAACAAGACCCCATCCTTGCTTTTCAAGTTGGACATTCGGAAGGCCTTCGACTCGGTGCGATGGGAATATATCCTGGACCTGCTTCGTCGCTTGGGCTTTCCGGACCGCTTTCGGGATTGGATTGCTGCCCTTTTCTGCACCTCATCGTCACGCGTTCTTCTCAATGGTATTGCCGGGCCCCCGATCCTCCATGGTTGTGGACTTAGGCAGGGAGACCCTCTCTCTCCCTTGCTTTTCGTCATCGCAATCGACACGCTGCAGCAGATCCTCGATGTCGCGACGAACCACAACCTCCTACACAAGCTTCGAGGGAGGGGATCGCTTGTTCGGACCTCCCTCTATGCTGATGACGCAGCAATTTTCATCTCATCGACGCGGGAGGACGTCCATAACCTTGCTGCCATCCTCAGATATTTCACGAGGTCACCGGGCTGTCAACCAACTTTCAAAAGAGCTCTGTAGTTGCTATTCGGTGTGGTCACATGAACCTGGATGACATTCTGGCCAGCCTTCCTGCTATGCGGGCATCCTTCCCGATGAAGTACCTAGGCCTCCCCCTTTCGATCTGGAAGCTCAAAAGGGTTGACTTTCAACTCCTTGAGGATAAGGTTGCGGCGAGGTTGTCCCCCTGGCAGGGGCGGAACATTACCACCATTGGGCGGGCGGCCTTGGTGAAATCGGTCCTCACCTCACAAGTTGTCTACCACATCACCCCGCTCACAGTCCCCCCTGGTGTGCTGCAAAGCATCAACAAGATTGAGCGGGCTTTTTTGTGGTCAGCTAGTGACACAACTACGGGAGCAAAATGCAAGGTCAATTAGGAGACAGTCTGCCGCCCTACATAGCTAGGTGGGCTTGGCATACTCCACTTGGGGAAATTTGCGAGAGCTCTCAGGATGAGATGGCCCTGGATGGCATGGAAGGACCCGTCTAAGTTGTGGGTTGGCCTGGGCAACCCATGCTCCGAGGTGGATATGAACCTTTTCTACGCATCCACAGTCATCACCTTGGGCAACGGAGGGAAGACACCTTTCTGGGAAGCGCCATGGTTAGGAGGGAAAAGGCCAAAGGATATTGCCCCACTCATTTTTGCGGCCTGCAAGCGAAAAACATGGTGTGTGAGGGAGGCCATGCGCGACAAGGCTTGGGTGCACAAGATTAACCCTTCTACCGACCTCACGGTGGGGCACATTGTCCAGTTTGTGGATCTCTAGGTGCGGCTTCTAGGCATACAATTACAAATGGACGTTGACGACGACATCACTTGGAAATTTGAGGCAAATGAAGATACTCGGCAGGCTCTGCTTATATGGCACAATTCTTGGGCTCCACCTCCACAATCATGAACAAGACCGTCTGGAAGGTTTGGGCGCCTCCCAAGGTCAAGTTCTTCTCATGCTTGGCCATCCAAAACAGGATATGGACTGCGGATAGGCTGCAGAAGAGGGGTTGGGAGAATTGTGGCCTATGCGCCCTTTGCAGGAGGGCCAACGAGACATCCGGTCACCTCTTCTTTAAATGCCGGTTTACCCAGCGTATTTGGAGAATGGTCAAAGCATGGCTTGGACTTGGGGCGCTGGAGATGAATAGGTGGGGGGCGGAACGCACCATCAAGTGTTGATGGACAAGCATGTCCAAACCAAATACAACAAACAGGAAGGCCATGGCCTCACTCACCATGCTTGTATGTTGGGTCATCTGGAATGAGAGAGACACTAGAGTCTTCCAGAAGAAATCGACGCCGCCACACTACATTCTAAAACTCATCCAGGAGGAGGCCAGGACGTGGGTCACCGCGGGGGCTAGACATCTGAGCATCATCATGCCGCGAGAGTAATCCGTTTGCACCTTTTGTTGAGGGGCTATGTTGTTAAGCCGGTTCTCATGTACTCAAAACTCTCCTTCTTAATTAATGAATGAGGTAAATCTTTTGCCTCTGTTTAAAAAAAACTCAGTCAATTACCATGGAGTAGAGTATCTAAAGCTAGTGACGGAGTTAGTTATAAGTGGCGGAGTTATAAAGTCTTAAATCATACATGTGCATGTAACGGGAAGATGTAATGACTCAAGACTTTATAACAATTTCTGCCACTAGCTTTAACTTTAGATACTCTACTCCATGGTAATCGACCGAGTTTCTCAAATAAAATGTCAGCTAGTGAATTAACAAACAGCTATCATGTATTTGCATTATTTTATTTTAATTTTTTACTTTTTATGACCCAATCGCTCAACATGTGCTTTAAACTATTATAAGTTCTTATTAGACTAAAAGGTTAGAATATAATAAATGCAGGAAAATATGGAGAAAAAAAGTACTCCCTCCATAAACTAATATAAGAGTGTTTAGATCACTAAAGTAGTGATCTAAACACTCTTATATTACTTTACAGAGGGAGTACCATACTAAAAATAAATGCTAAATTGAAAATTATTATTGCAAACCGAAAAAATGTTAGTTGTTTCTTAGATATTGCCTCTTTGCGTTGGTGGGGGTGGGAGAGGTATATCCAGTGTCTCTGGAGAATAAAATAATAATAAACAGAATAACATGTCTTTGCATACTATAAGTTAGTGCTAGTTAGCTGAGTTGCATATATATACAAGTGTTTGTATCTGTTTTCCGAAAATCCAATTTGGTTCCCGGGAGTATTTGCTCCCGAGCGGAAAAAATAATTTTTGAAATGTCAAAAAAATCTGAGCAATTTTTTATGTATTTACATTCACATCCAAATGGTACCTGCAAAGTCTTAGGCAAAAAGTTTAAACATTTTGGCCTATGCAAAAATAATAATTGAACAACAAATTTTACCCCAAAATGTCACCCAAAATTTATTTATTTTCATCGACGAAACACTACTGCTCCATTTCGCATTAAAATTGTCTGGCATGCTTGCGACACTAACGCAAACATCCAAAAAAACAGAATTTTCTGAAAACATTAGTCCACCTTCTGGCGGTACTGTTCATCCAAGAGCAAATGCTCCTGGGAGCCAAACCGCCCCTCCCTTTTCGTATCTTTAAACATCACCAAAGTTAAGATGTAAACAAGTGGAGGTTTCTAGAGTCCATGCATCTTTTTTCATTTGTGATTTTCTTTTCATAATACATTTTGAAAATAGACATGGAAAAGTAACTAGAACCAGCTAAAAACCTAAAACCGAAGAGAAAATCGTGAAAAGACCATACGTATCGTTGGATAAGGCGAACCATGCCACACACTCAATGGGGTCGACCCATAAGGAGCGCCCTTATACGTTCGGCCACCATTTAGTCAAACCAAGCGTTAATTCGGCTCTTGGGAGCATATGCTCCTACCCATCAAAAATGTTTTTTTCAAATATCAAAAGAAAAAATGAAAACAAAATAGATGTGATCATTGTTACACCAAAATGCTACCTGCAAATTTTTAGGAGGAAAGTTTAAGTATTTTGATATGTGCAAAACAAAACAAGTCGAACAACAAATGTTACACTTATATTTGTTTTTTTCACCGATGAAGCACCGTCATCCCGTTTCGCATGAAAATTGGCAACCACACTTGTTACACTAACAAGGACACCTACAAAAAAATCAGAATTTTTAAATATTATTTACTATTTATTTGAATTTACTGTTCATTAGGGAGCGTATACACCCAAGAGCCAAAACGACCCTCCCCTCCATTTGTTTTTCCTTAGACTTGCATCCTTGTTTGCTGAACTTTCAGTAGCAATGACTACATATTCAATAATATTAAACCCAACCTATATATACATATGCCAATCAAACAGGGTGCGTCCGACTAGGCTGGCCCGTATAGTGAACATACTATAGAGACTTGTTTTTCTTTTTTCTCTGTATTTTTTGTTTTTTATTCTTTCAAAAATGCTTTTTCAAAAATTGAGAACTATTTGTGAAATACTTTCAAAAAAAGAACATGTTCTAAAACTGTGAACACTATTTAAACCTATTGTGATTATCTTTAAAAAATCTGAACATTTTGGTATGAAGTCCAAATAGGCTTTTTGCATATGATGTCTTACCTGGGTTTGATCTACAATCTTCATAAGAACGTGCAAAAAGTATAACAGGGATACCACTCCCCACTTTACCTAATTCAGAACCAATCTTACTCACTGAGATTCATACATTAACCATTTGATTTGGAAAATCATAAGTATGTGCAGTTCAGCACACCAAAAAGGGAGAAAAAAAGTAACCAAAGCAACTGGAGATTGAAAAAAAAAAATATTGAACATTACTAAAAAAAATCCAAAAGAAAACCAAATCATCGAAGGTGTTTGGGGGAGAAATACAAACAGAGAGCCACTATTATCATTTGGAGAGATTACATACTCGGATCATAACAGATATTTTTAATTGGAGAAACAATTGAAGATGAACGAGAAACAGAGCATGTTCTATAAGCAGCAAGTTATGAAGCGTGCCAGAACACGCACCACAAATACAACCACCAACTAGAAATGATGCCACTCTGGATACATTCGTCCATCGCAAATCATTTCAAGTGTGTTTTTATCAAGCAAATGGTTTTCGATTAGGCCCAACTATGACACGGTGTTATTACATCCATAACAGCGTTAGCTTGTCATGCGCCACTGGCATACATACGAGTCCATTCCTTCGCTGCAAAGTGCAGAAATGATATGTTAAGATATCACGAAAATCAGAAATGGAGGAAAACGGCATGTCAGGTGGGTATCAAGAAAATGGATAGTGGAGCATAAAACACAGTTTCAGCGTGTAGCTTTATTGACAGTGTCTCCACGTACCTGTCTCAACAGCTTCAGCTTCATTGGATTTCCAGTGTTTTGCGACGTTTTCTGAGAGGGGATCATCTGGGTTTGGGGCGCTCAGCAGTGCCTGAATGCTGCAGACGAAATATTGTCAAGTGGCAGTGAAGTAGTACACTAACATCGTCGACAATAGAAATACCAGAAACATCCCTCTGGAAATACGATAGTATGATATTTACCATGAAGGCATGATATGTCAACTACCACAAAACTGCTCCCTCCGTCCCATAATGTAAGATGTTTTTTGACACACATTATGGGACGGATGGAGTACTTGGCAAAGGTGCAATGGAAGTCAGCAGTGGTTACCTAAGAAGAACAGTGCGTATCTGAAGAGCTGGACTCCACTTGTCCTTTAGGATGTCGAGGCATATTCTACCAAGCTGCAGTTTACATCCATCAGAAATGAGATGCTCTTTTTCAAAATGGTGTTCCGCTAATAATATCAGTTGCATACCTTGTCAATGTTGGGATGGTATATTTTTGTGAGAAACCTAACCTGCATCAGGAACAACCAAAGAATGATGTCCATCAGAAAGCCTCACACAACAGTGACAACAAATAGAAAAGATTGCAGAAAAGAGACAATACTTCGCAAACCACAACTAGATTCTCAGCTACACGGGTACCTCTTATTTAACATGATAGCAACTGGCATTCTGAGATGTTACCCGTTATATTACGATTCACATGTACAGAGAGTTCCATATAACACTGCCAAATAAGTAAAGTGATGAACACTGTACAGAGGATGAACGAAGTGAACAGAAAGACAAATTTACTGGTATTGAAATTACAAGAATTAGCAGGATGCTACTACTGACTATCGCCGTATTCCTGGTCACCATGATGGTGTGCAAGTCAAAGAATAGAACATCTCAAGAACAAGCAATGGCACCACGCAACAGATGTAAATAACATACATGAATGAAACAAGATAGAAACATAGCAGGAAGATTCGCATAGTGATGTCACATTCCAACTTCATTGTGTATTATGGTTGTTGGAATAACTATGCAGCATAGTTCTTTACTACAACAGAAACAATTTTCTCAGTTCAGTTAGCCATGGGCATAAGTACGAAGGAGACCAGGCAAAGGAGAAGGAGATGGCAGCCCATTCCTATTATCGAATTTTAGTGCCATACAAACTTTGCCAAGATCACCGTGATAGAATTCGAAAATAGTGATTCGCGATGACGACTATGAAACAACCGAAATTTACATCAAGAACTTCACCAAGACAAGCACATCCATGATCCATCACAGTACTATAAGTTTCAACTAATAGCTCTTTAAACCAAAACTAACTTATTCTCGATAAATAAAAGTTTACTTTAGGAGCAGCCATCGGATATTCCTCGGGTAAGAAAAGTTCAAGCTTGAAGACTCCACCTGTCCAAGACATGGCAGAAGAAACAAAATCAGGACACCAGATATAGACGAATAAGGAAAAGAAATGTTTGCCCTAATAAAAATGTCTAACATAATCAGATATGACGTACCAAGTGGCAAGACAAGTGAACTAAGGACATGTTTTCAAGACTAGTTTTGCCACAGCTAAGCTTAGACAATTTGTGGCTTGCCATAAAAGTGTCACCATTAAAATTAGGGTGCACCATAAGCTTAAGCAGTTAAGTGACAAATGGTACTCTCCATCCAACAATAGAACACAAGGTGTTATTTCTGCCATTTATTAATTACACACGCAACATTTATGATACCAATATATGGTCAATTTGCATGGGCCAATTGATTAATATGACATTGTCATAGATCTAGCATGAAAGAATCAAAACTTGTCCCACATATCATGAGTACACTTATAGCAGGCGTAAATGCAAACGGTGATGTTCCTATGTGGCATAACTTGTACAAGTCGAAAGCAGGTTCAATACAGCTCCTGCAGTCCTATGTGACGACCGTCCAGAATGGACATGTAAAGCAATTTTTTGGTGTATAACAAACAAAGCGCAAGCTCAATATGTATATGTAATAACAGTTCTTACAACGGATATGTAAACTTGTCTTACAAGGACACTAGGAGCACGACAACCACCAGGATGAACCAAAACAAAATGGAAATAAGGCAGCACATGATGGTGACACTACCAATCTAAGCTATTCAGTACTCAGACAACATAGGTTTACAGGTGTAGAGCTGCGGCATCACTAGAGCAACGGCGCTATGTGATCAATTACCATCTATGCTGGTTTACAACACATCTGCAGAAATTTTTACAAGCAGAAGATAGCACATAGAAAGGCCACAAACAGATACAACATAATAATAATACAAGTAATCAGAATACAGCAACAACAATTGCAGTCGAGGAAGGACACCGACACCATACATCCGTGTACCCCCATAGCATTGCAGGATAGAAAGCACACAGATGATACTGGGAGACACGCTATTTCAGCAGGGGAAACAAACGATATATTATATTATGGAGAAAAAAGGCATATATCTATCTTGCCTTCGTAGGGCGACTGCGCGGGGCCAAGGACCATGACATTGAAGTAGCGCATGTTCTCCTCCGACGGCGAGGCGCTGATCCCCGGCGCTGCACGCACGGACGGATCGGGAAACAGGAATCAGAAACAACATCCTACACCCGAACGCCGGCAACGGAGAAGCCGAAATCCACCCGAATTCTATCAAAGGGAACGTACCTGGTTCGCTGAGCAGCCGCTGCGTCTCCTGCAGGCGCAGATCCAAATTCGGAAAGGGTTAGGCGCGCGGCGCGGACAGATTTTACAAGCGAAACGGAGGACAGATCTGGCGGGAGGGAGGGGGCGATCGGAATCGCACGCACCTTGATGATCCGGCGGGGGAGGTTGCTGTTGGCCATGGAATCCACCGACCAGGGGGCGGGGGCGCCTGGAGCTTGGCGCGGCGACGCAGGCGGGGCG
>NC_057794.1:561038766-561053777 GCF_018294505.1 Triticum aestivum | reverse complement strand
GGGAGGGACAGCGCGAGAGGTCAAAGGAGTCGTCAAAATCGGTCGGGGGAGGGAGGGAGGATGAGAGGGTGGGGGTGGGCGACGAGCGAGCCGGAGATGGTCGATGCTTGTACTGTACACCTCCGCTTATATATAACGCAACTCGTTCGTGCCAGCGGCCCACCAGCTGACGCTCGCTCGCTCGCTCCTGATATTTTCTCCCTGCGCGGAATGGAGAGAAAGAAATCTGAAAAAACAGTAGCACAGTGCTACCGAACGCAGGGCGGTGCGTCTGTGCGTGCGGAACAGAATTGGGTTTGCCTGCCCAACTCGGGCAACCAAACCTGGTTCGTGCCCAGCGAGAGCGAATCGGGCGGGCGAAAAGGAAAGCGAGCGAGCGCCGGGATTCCTCCCAGCTTCACTCCTACGCTAGCCAACAAACGTGGACCGAAAGGGGAAGGTTTCCATTCTTCTTCCTTGCCCTGCCTGCCTGCCTTTGCTGCGTCGACATGGACCACCGGTTCCAGAGCCATGTTCTAGAGCCTTAGAAAAATGGAAACGAATGTGCAAACTGTTTTTTTAAATTATAAACCGTCTTGTACCTGCGACCATGATCCTTCCAAGTTTTTACTAGGTACCCTCGCAAACCGTGCAAAAACATTGCTTAGTAAGGTTATTAATAAAGCTAGCCATGATGGTCTTTTCTTAAAAACAGGCTTTTTTGCTATGTGTTTTCTCTTGTGCGGAGCAGGGTCGAATATCCCATTTTTAAATCATCACATCCATATTTATTATTATTACACGTGAAACCTAATCTAAACGGACCTCGTGCAGCTCCGTCGTGCGCATGTCCGGCAGCCGTCTGCGCCGCTCGAAGTGTTGCTCAGCTCCGGTCGCAAGTAAAGGTAGAGTAGGACATGGGACACGTACCGGCTCACGGAACTCGAGTCACCGCCATCTCCCATGCCCTGCTCTTCCTCGTCGGAACCCGTCGCCTGCACTTCGCCGGTGGACGAGACATCGATGATAGATCCGTCGAGGTCGGAGCCGGCCACGCCCATCACGACGCAGTTGAGGCACCTGTGGTGGCCGTGAACCATATGCGGCGTCGGAGAGTGTGACTCACCTCGCCAATGTCCACCGGGAGGGCTGCCGGCGCCTCCCACACCTGCTGCCTTTTACGGCAGACACGACATGCCATACTTGCCCCAGCGCGCCAAATGAAGTGGTTGCACATCCGCCACCGCGTTCGGACGCTAAAAGGACTGCACTGCCTTCGGTGAGGCAGCGGCGGCACGCCTCGCGCAAGATCCATGCGCCATTTGGGTGGACGCAATGGATTCCTGTCGGAAGGAGTTCGACCGCTGATGTCGGCCAGCCTCCTCCCGGGAGTGGCGCAGAGCAAGGCAGAAGGCAATCTCCTCCTAGGGGCCACGTGGGACGAGCTCTGGGTCAACGGATCTGAAGGTGTAGGACTCGCATCCGATGCCGCCATGCCAAAGAAGGTGGGAGATCGCTGGACGGGAGTTTGTGGCCGGAGGGGAGGGGCGGGGAGGGGAGTGGAGTGGAGTGGAATGCGGCTAAGGTTCGTCCGGAGTGCGGATAGGATCCAATTTATGTGAGGTCGGATGGGCCAGAGTGGGTCGGATCCAGCATGGTGGATGCGTCCGAGCGTCCCTATATCTGCCCCACATATTGGCTGAATATGGGGTTGCCGGTCAGTCCAGACGTTTGGACCGAATACGGGGCGCCCAGTTGGGTGACAATTTCTCATCTAGACAATGACCAGGCAGGCGGGCATTTGTGGCGGATACGGGGTGTGGTTGTAGATGCTCTAAGCAGGCCACAATGAAATTTTTCCCGCCCTTTATTATGGTAGTGAAAAGTGGAAACAACATTATACTACATTTTAGGTAATGTAGTTTACACTTTTCTTAACCAAAAAAATGTGTAAACTACATTTCCGAGACGCTCCTAGCTCCTCCGGCCTCTTCATGCGAAAACAAAAATTGGGATCTAAGCACTTCTAGTCTTTAATCTTACATATGTCATCCACCTGAAAAATACTCCTCCCACTGGTTTGGTTTAGGGCATCTCCAGCCGTTCGGCCCCCAGGGCGCCTAAATAGAGCGGCCTGGGGGCGTGCCGGCGCTAGTTCGGCCCCTGGGGGCGACCTAGCTCCCAGTCACGCCCCCAAGCGCCGGCCCCAGGATGCGGAAAATTTAAACTTGATCGTTCCCGCTCTCAAAAGACGCCACAAATCCGGCGATCGGACGTAGTCTGGCGTTACAAAAAACATAGCGCCACACGTCGCAAGTTCGCGTGCGCAATGATTCACTCGGCGGGGTCGGCTCCAAGCGTTGGCGGAGTCGGCGTGCGCGGGCTCGGCGGTGTCGGAGCTGCTTCGGTGCTGGGCTGTGTCGGCGCGGCTTCGGCACTGCTCGGCGGCGATGTAGAGGCGTCGTTCGGACTTGGCGTCCGTGTGGTCGTGGGCGCGGGAGCTTGCGTCATCGGCGTCGTCGGCGTTGCCGTCTGCATCTGGTTCAGGATGAGCCCGCGCTCCGCCATGTGTTGGAAATATGAGCAAATTACTACGAGATTTAATCCGAATAAACAGAAGATAAATCATGACCACAGCAGCAGAGATTAAACTAATCATGCGAACTAGCATAGCAGATGAACATATCACATCTAGGGCACATACTAGAAGCATGAATTCTACCACGATCTCGAACAGGAAGGATAGAATCACATACGGTGTAGCGGGTGCAGCACCGCCGGTGTTGACGTTGTCGCCCATGTCGTCGAGGACGAGGTTGCCGAGGTCGGGGAAGAAATCGTCGTTCGCGAAGTCGTCGCTGCCAGCAGTCGCGCGAGTGCGCTCCCCAAAAACCTGATCGCCCCTCTCCCGTACAGGATCACGAGAGGCGGGGTTCCGGAGGCCTGCTGTCCCTTCTCGCGGTGCACGCCGGAAGGAGGGATGGAGAAGACTTGCTTGACGGCGCAATGATCTGGAACGGTGGTGAGAAACCATACGAAGCGGCGGCGGTCAGTAATTAACGTGTTCGTTAATTATTAATTAATGACTCATTAATTTTCCCATGCAGCAAAAATATAGACAACGTGCATAGCTCTATCCTCGGCTCGGCTCAATCCCGCAACCCGCGGCGCGGCGCGGCGAGGCGTGGCGAGGCGAGCGAGGAGGAGGAGCGCGCGTGTAGGTCTCCTCTTCTCATGCTCATACAAGTGGTAGAAGAGCTCACCTTATAAAGAGGTGCAACTCTCTCTCAACTTCCGGGGTGGGACTAAACTTTAGCCTCACTCACGTGTGCATGAATGGGCCAAGAGAATTTCAGAATTTTAGTTGGGCTTTGGGCCAAAGGCCTACTAGCAAAATTCCAACAATCCCCCACAAAGTCTCATTGGCACATCTCATCATTTAGTTTCAAAACATTGTTTTATATATCGGTGCTTAGTGGAGACTGTGAAGTTGAACTTCCACTTAGAAATTTATGCTACACTAGATCAGAACTTGAATAGTGGACTATGCCTTGAACTACAAGTTTTCTGTGGAACTAGTTTCACACAAATTCTTGACCGATACTGGGCTGCCGCAAGGCTTCCCCGCGGGTGGAGCATATACGTCATACTCCAGGGCCTTTCATGAATTTATTAGAGAACACCCAATTCTCACAGACTACGACGTTAACAGTCAAATTCATATAGGTGTGTTCCTCAGAAAATGTTCTGCAGGACAACATCTCTGCTTACCCGAATAAGCCACTTGGAACACATTAAGATAAGCATCAACCTGCCATGCAGATCAGGAGAGTATTGCATCTTCACGGAGTGGGATAATTAATATAGGGATACTCTCCTCCTAGCTGACCAACAGCTTGTCTCCCACTTCTACTTCACGGGATCTCCAATCACATAGAGTGGGTTACCACTATGGACAACTCATGCGGTGGGTCTCAAACCCATCTCCATCGATGCATTATCTATCACATTACGTGATAGACCCTTTGTGAAAGAATCTGCCAAGTTTTTCGACGTTTGGATATAATCCAACGTAATAACTCCGGAGTTCCTCAATTTTCTGACAAATTTTAGTCTCCTCTTCACATGCCTTGAGGACTTCATATTGTCCTTAGAACTGTTTATCTTGACGATCACAGTTTGATTATCACAGTTCATCAGGATAGGGGGTATTGGTTTTTCAACCATAGGTAAGTCCATCAAGAGTTCACGAAGCCACTCTGCTTCAACAGTGGCAGTGTCTAATGTTGTGAGTTCTGCTTCCATAGTTGACCTCGTTAAGATGGTCTGCTTGCAAGACTTCCAGGAAACAGCGCCACCACCAAGTGTAAAAACATAACCACTTGTGGCCTTAATCTCATCAGCATCAGATATCCAGTTTGAGTCACTATAACCCTCTAGTACCCTTGATACCCGGTGTAGTGAATCCCATAGCTCGCGGTGCCTTTCAAATAGCGCATAACTCTCTCAAGCGCATGCCAATGATCATCTCCCGGTTTTGACACAAACCGACTCAGCTTGCTCACAGCAAAAGAGATGTCAGGCCTCGTGGCACTCGCCAAATACATAAGCGAGCCAATAATCTGAGAATACCTCAGTTGATCTCTAGCAATCCGCCGATTCTTTCGAAGCAACACACTAGCATCATATGGAGTTGGAGAAGGCGTGCAGTCGCTATACCCAAAACGACTCAAGACCTTTTCCACATAATGAGACTGAAGCAGTGTGATCCCACCATTCTCATCTCTCAACAGCTTGATGTTTAAGATAACATCAGCTACTCCTAGATCCTTCATCTCAAAACAGCAAGATAAGAAATCCTTAACCTCCTTGATTAAATCAAGTTTGGTTCCAAAGATCAATATGTCGTCGACATACAGACAAAGAATAACTCCTTCGCCCCCACCATAGCGATAGTACACGCACTTGTCACCATCGTTTACTACAAAGCCGGCAGCAGTTAATGTTCTTTCGAACTTCTCATGCCACTCCTTAGGAGCTTGTTTAAGGCCATATAAAGACTTTAATAACTTGCACACCTTTCCTTCCTGACCAGGTACTACAAAACCATCTGGCTGATCCATGTAAATTTCCTCCTTCAACTCTCCATTGAGGAAAGCCGTCTTAACGTCCATTTGATGAACAAGAAAACCATGTGAGGCAGCCAGTGATAGTAGCACCCGAATTATGGTCAGTCTAGCCACGGGTGAGTAAGTATCAAAGAAGTCTTCACCTTCTTTCTGGGTATAACCCTTGGCCACAAGCCGTGCCTTGTACTTTTCAATCGTACCATCAGGTCTAAGCTTCTTCTTGAACACCCACTTACATCCTACAGGTTTGCACCCATAAGGACGGTCAGTGATCTCCCAGGTACCGTTAGCTAAGATGGAATCCATCTCGCTACATACAGCTTCCTTCCAGTAGTCAGCATCAGGAGATGCATAGGCTTCTGAAATAGTCCTGGGTGTGTCATCCACGAGGTACACAATGAAATCATCACCAAAAGACTTTGCAGTCCTCTGTCTCTTACTCCTCACAGGATTTCCATTGTTACCCTCAACAGGATTCTCAACGTGTTCCATCGCAATGGTGGGTTCAGGAATTACAGTGAATTCCTCACTAGATGGAGTAGGTATCTCCTGATTTGATGAACTCGACATATCCTTCATAGGAAATATGTCCTCAAAGAAAGTTGCATCATTTGATTCCATAATCGTACCAACATGCATGTCGAATACCTCAGATTTTATTATCAAAAATCTATAGCCGATGCTATGAAAAGCATAGCCCAGAAGAACACAATCCACGGTTTTTGGTCCAAGCTTGCGCTTCTTGGGAATTGGTATATTGACTTTCGCCAAACAATCCCAAGTACGTAGGTAAGAGAGTTTCAACCTTTTCATTTCCCATTCCTCAAATGGAGTCATGGTCTTATGCTTTGTGGGAACTCGGTTTAGGACATGACACGCAGTCATTAGCGCCTCCCCCCCACCATTCCTTGGATAGACTCGAAGTGTCTAACATGGTGTTAACCATATCAGTTAGAGTTTGGTTCTTTCTTTCGGCTACCCCATTTGACTAGGGTGAGTAGGGAGGCGTCCTCTCATGGATTATACCATGTTCCGCACAAAACAGATCAAATTCATTGGAAAAATACTCTCCACCACGATCGGACCTAAGCCGTTTAATTTTTCGATCAAGTTGGTTCTCTGCCTCAGCTTTATAGTTTTTAAAGAAAGGCAAAGCCTCATCTTTTGATTTCAGAAGATACACATAACAATATCTAGTGGAGTCATCAATCAACGTCATGAAGTATCTCTTTCCACCTTTTGTCAACATGCCATTCATCTCACAAAGATCAGAATGTATAAGCTCTAGTGGCGCCAAGTCTCTTGCCTCTGCAGTCTTATGGGACTTGCGAGGTTGCTTAGCTTGCACACATACTTGGCATTTGGAGCCTTTGACAGTAGAGATTTTCGGAATTAAATTCATATTGGCTAACCGCGTCATGCAACCAAAGTTAATATGATAGAGTCGTGAATGCCAAATATCAGACTCATTATTGTGGCAAACATTATTAATAACTTTAGTGCAAATATCTGACAAAGATAGGCGGAACAAGCCTCCGCACTCATAGCCTTTTCCAATAAATTGTCCACACTTAGAAATTACAACTTTATTGGATTCGAAAACCAACTTAAAACCATCTCGACATAAACGGGAACCGCTAACGAGATTTTTATTGATGGACGGCACATGATGAACGTTCTTCAGACACACAGTCTTCCCCGAAGTAAACTTCAGATCGACCGTACCAACACCTCGAACGATGGCATGTGACCCGTTCCCCATCAGCACGGGTGAAGTCCCTGTTGCCTGGTAAGAAGAAAACATGGAGGCGTCAGCACAAACATGTACATTGGCACCGGTGTCAATTAACCAATCAGGGGATTGAAATACTGAAAGGATGGTAGGAAAAATACCGTACCCTGATTCCTTCATATCAGTATCACCGATGACAACATTAGCGGACTTACCGCTCTTCCCATGTTCGCGCTCCTCAAAGCGGTTAGGACACTTCGGAGCCCAGTGATTAGGATCACCGCAGACATGGCAAAGTCCCTTCCCCTTCTTATGAGAATTCTTCTTGAAGTTGGTAGAATGTGATGGCTTGTTCTTTGTATCAAACTTGCCTTTGCCCTGAGTTTTGTTCTTATTGTTTTTGAACTTGTTGGGCTGGGAGTTCTTCTTCTGTACCATGTGGGCACTAGAACCTCCCTCAGCAACTCGAGCACGTGTGTCCTTTGCTCTCGCCTTCTCTTCAACATCAAGAGTACCAATGAGATCCGCAACGGAAAACCCTGTCTCTTGTGTTTCAGGGAAGTAGCAAAATTGTTTCACGAAGGTGGAAGCTTGGCAAGGATGCCTCCGGCAGCAAATTTGTCCGGCAACACACACTTGAAGTACTCAAGTTCTTTTGCGAGCGACTGTATCTCATAAGCCTGCTGTACAACAGGGCGCTCATCAGTCATCTTGTAGTCATAGAATTGCTCCATGACGTACAACTCACTGCCGGCGTCCGAGGCATCAAACTTGGCCTCGAGCGCAGCCCACATGTCCTTGCCGTTGTCAAACGACATATACGAATCCAAAATGGAGTCATCAAGAACACTCAGAAGAGCGCCTTTAAAGAGGGTATCGATCTTCTCAAAAGCTCCCAGCTGTGCTGGATTAAGATCGCCCTTAGGCTTGCCTTTGGTGGCATCATAGCAGCCCATGGTCTGAAACCAGTAGACTGCTCTCGTGCGCCACCTCTTATATTGCGCCCCCTTAAAGGAAGGCGGCTTCAGATGCGCAGCAAAACCACTCGGAGTAAATTGCCTATAATCAGGTTTTTGGATTGTTGGAAATATGAGCAAATTACTACGAGATTTAATTCGAATAAACAGAAGATAAATCATGACCACAGCAGCAGAAATTAAACTAATCATGCGAACTAGCATAGCAGATGAACATATCACATCTAGGGCGCATACTAGAAGCATAAATTCTACCACGATCTCGAACAGGAAGGATAGAATCACATACGGTGCAACGGGTGCAGCACCGCCGGCGTTGACGTTGTCGCCCATGTCGTCGAGGACGAGGTTGCCGAGGTCGGGGAAGAAGTCGTCGTTCGCGAAGTCGTCGCTGCCAGCAGTCGCGCGAGTGCGCTCGCCAAAAACCTGATCGCCCCTCTCCCGTACAGGATCACGAGAGGCGGGGTTCCGGAGGCCTGCTGTCCCTTCTCGCGGTGCACGCCGGAAGGAGGGATGGAGAAGACTTGCTTGGCGGCGCAATGATCTAGAACGGTGGTGAGAAACCATATGAAGTGGCGGCGGCTAGGGTAGACGTGTGCCTGACTATATAGTGCGGGCCGGGTAGGTCGTGGGAGTAAACCCCACGTCTGAGTTGTCATGATCCAAAAGAATCGGAAACGGTTCAGTAATTAACGCGTCTGTTAATTATTAATTAATGACTCATTAATTTTCCCATGCAGCAAAAATATAGACAACGTGCATAGCTCTGTCCTCGGCTCAGCTCAATCCCACAACCCACGGCGCGTCGTGACGAGGCGAGGCGTGGCGAGGCGAGCGAGGAGGAGGACCGCGCGTGTAGGTCTCCTCTTCTCATGCTCATACAAGTGGTAGAAGAGCTCACCTTATAAAGAGGTGCAACTCTCTCTCAACTTCCGGGGTGGGACTAAACTTTAGCCTCACTCACTCCACTCATATGTGTGCATGAATGGGCCAAGAGAATTTCAGAATTTTAGTTGGGCTTTGGGCCAAAGGCCTACTAGCAAAATTCCAACACCATGTACCATGCCCTGAGCTGCTCGTCGTTGCTCTGGAGCATGTCCGCCCCGCCCATCAGAAAATCCATGTCGGTGTTCCTCTTCTTCACGGCGACGTTCGTCCGGAGTAGGTCGAGCTTGATGGTGCTGTTCTTCATTAGCGATGACCACCGCGCCTCGGTCTTCTCTTCACGTAGGACGGCCCGGGCCTGGGCGTCGGCGAGGCAATGTTCGATGGAATCCTGCACTCGCGCGGTTGCCGCGTCGGCGTTTTTCCCCTTCTTTGCCAATTTGTGGCCGTCCGGCCGCCCCTCTGACGCGTCCGGAGTCGTCGCGTCCGGCTTGTATGTCTCCCTGGCCTTGTCGAGGGTACGTCGGACTTCCGCCCACTTCTCGCACTTGTCAATGTGCTTGTAGACGTGGAGGTGCTTGAAGTCGGCGTCTTGGTTGTCGCGCCGATACATGGTGAACATACGCAGCAGCTGCGCGGAGGAACAAACAGTTGGCGGACGGCGGGCGTTGACGACGAAGAGATACGGGCGAACGGCGTGCGTACCTGATCCTCAACGCTGGCGCCGCTCTCCGGGCGAGCCACGACCTCCTCGATGATCCCATCATGCTACATCAAGCCACAAAAAAATGTTTAAACTACACTTCCGAGAAGCTCCTAGCCCCTCCGGCCTTTTCATGGCAAAACAAAAACTCGGATGTAAACATTTCTAGTCTTTAATCTTACATGTGTCATCCACCAAATCTTTGCCTTCTTGCGGGTGGCGAGTGGGAATGGACTCACATGGGGGAATGGCTATTTGGGTATGTGTGGCATCCCCATCCTACTTTTCCCATGACAACTTCGTCCTCCCCCACACACTAGTCCAACCGCGAGAGATGATGGCCAAATCCCAAATATAAGATCCTACGAGTGGTGCTACTTTGGCTCGTCGAGCTTCGAGGTGGGTAACCTCAGGCCATTACAAGGTCACTAATGATGCCATTGTATGCCAGTGAGGGCGGCTCACGGATAAGATGGCAGCAATACCAACAAAATTTTCACCAAATTAGATCAAAATTGAGAATCTCCCCCCTTGGCTTTGATTCCAAACAAGCATTTATTTTTTACGTATTTATTTCATATATTGCTATAAACCTTGTTCAGTCTCTAGCTTCCAAAACCACTTTGCCATCAAAGCTTTGCTCATAAACTCCAAATTCAAAACCCCCAAAGCTCCCTATTCTTTTGGTCTACAAACATATTTCCAATTAACTAGGTGATATTCTTCTTATCTGCATCTCCTTGTCAAACAAATCTATATCTAAAGAAATAAGCTCTCTTCATACCCCAACAGGAATGGGATAGAATGACATCATGTATAATGGTATATTACTCAAGCTAGCTTGCACCAACATCAGCCTCCCAACAATACTAAACAATTTCCCCTTGCAAATGGGCACAATATCTTCTCTATTTTATTTCCTACCTCTTTCCAGTGTTTGTTCCTTATCCTCACATCAGAGGTAGGAATGCCCCGATATTTCAAAGGCACCTCAACCAATTTGCAAGTAAATATATCCTGGTAGATTTCAACTTTATTAGTGGCTTCTGCAAATAGGTAAAGCTTACTTGTCTAGAAACTTATTGTAAGCCATGTCATTTGCTCAAAGGCACATAAGATAAATTTCACTTTTTGCATTCAATTCATCATCTCGAGGCAAAACAATCATATCATCTACATACTGTAATGTTACAACATATTCCAAAGTTAGTTATAGAACCCCTTTAACTACCCTATGTTGTTGGCTCTATCCATTATATTTTTTTATGAAAAGGGGTTTTCCCTAGCATCATTTTATTAAAACAAGGCAAAACAACGACCAGTTCTTGTTCACAGCGCTCAACCAACAGCTAGAGTAGTTGAACCAAACATAGCTACAAGTTCAACGAAAGTGCTAAGAGAGCTGGCATAGGCGCCGAAATAGTTAGGCAGGAGGTTCAACAAGACTAGAAGACTACCATAAGATGCACACCCCTAGTGAGAATGAGCCCTCATATAGAAGCCTAGCTTGTCATGTACCGCGTCCCATTTATTTCCCCTCGCCAGGCAATCCTTAGGATCTCACCTCTTTTTTTGTCCACACGTTGCTTCATCACCTATGTTTGTTCCTCCGGGCACAGAATGAACCAGCGAAGTAGTAGCTTGCTGATTTCCCCTAGAATAATCCGGGTACCCCACCAGACAGCTCCCTGAAAATAGATATCACTATAAGTTGTCCATAAGCTCCACATGGTAGTCATAACTATAATGCCAATATAATACTATTTTTATTATTATTATAGTCCCATAGGGGAGGAAATTCAGTAACATGGATATGAACCGTGAAATCAAATACTTCAGATACAGTTTGCCAGATGTTTTTGCTACAATGCACTCACATAGCAAATGGTTAACAGTTTCTGATTAATTACAAAATAAGCTAGAGGCATCCTCTACATTTTTCCTTTTACTCAGGTTGTCCCTGGTTAAAATTTTGTTATGTATTACTAACCATGCAAAGACCAAATATCTATGACGCACTTCGATTTTCCAAAACTTTTCCCAAATGGGAGTAGTAACTCTGTCCCAATTGATTTTTTTATAAAAAAAAGACTTAGTACAATAATTGTCAGAAACTTCTAGACTCCAAACAGGTTCATCCAATTCATCAGAGAGGTGAGTACAGTGAAGGATGGAAAGTAGGCATTCCACTGTTCCAAAAAGAAAACATTAACACACTCCTAAAAGTCTTTTTCAAAGTATGCCCATCCAACACCTGTTACACAGTATAGTTTTGTTGTTGGCACAAATAAAAACATTCTAGAATTGGGTTTTCAAGGAAATGTCTCCAACCCAGACATCATGCCAAAAGTAAATTTTACTCACATTTCCCAGTTTCCATTTATAAAATGGTCTAACTCCAACTATAGCCGAAGAAAAACCTTTCCAAGAGGGGGACCCAACACCCTCTATAGACCAGAGGATACCTCCTCTTCCACATTGATAGTCAACAAATCACTTTTTAAAAATTAATCTTCATCTGAGATAAACCCTCAAAGCAAGATAGAAACCATTTAACATTTATAGCATTTTAAATACTAGGGTCAAAAAATAACAAGGTTTCATCAGCATATTGTAGGCTAATGATCCCACCATAAACAACATGTGGGATAACCGTAGAATTAATGTTATTCAAAGAGGCTTTTAGTAACATTATGGAAAAAACATGAGCTACCAAATTGAAAAGAATGGGGGGAAGATGATCCCCTTGTTTAAGGCCTATACCACTAACAAAAAGAGAGCCAACTTGATCATTCACTCTAACACAACAAGAACAATTCTAAATAGTACTGGTCACCCAACTAATCCATTTGTTCCCAAAACCCCTTGAATAAAGCATCTCTACTAAGAAACCCCAATTTACTCTGTCATAGGCTTTTTCATGGTCTAATTTGAGGACAATCCCAGAAAGTTTAGACTATTATAGTTCATGAATTGTTTCATGGGCAGTAACAACACTTTCAAGAATATATCTCCCTTTGACAAAAGAATGTTGGCGGTAAGATAGTTCTCTATCACTAATTGGGGAAACCCTACTAGTTAAAAAACCCTAGTAGTTAAAGCTTTGCCTAAAATCTTAATGGAGAAATTACTCAAGCTAATTGATCTAAAAAATTCATCACTTTTGCATGTACTTCCTTAGGAATTAAGGTGATAATGATATAATTCGGGTGAGCCAAGTCTAAGCAACCATTTTCAAAATCCCTCACAACAGCCATGAAATCATACTTGATAATATCCAAAAGTTTTGGTAGAATAAGATAAACCATCTAGCCCTAGTGCCCCACAAGCATAGGAACCCATTATAGCACTTCTAATTTCATCCTTAGTAAAAGGTTTTTCCAACTCCTCAGAATTAATTTGATCTTCCTCGGACCAAAAGGCCTCCCCCGAATGTATACCACATTTACGTTCAAAATCAAAAGGTTTTTATAAAAGCTGGTAGCTACTTGTAGCATATCAGTATCAATTGTTACAGGACCATCTTCACCTATTAACAAGGCAAGATGGTTTTTTCTCTCTCTCTTTGATTTGCAACAACACGAAAATAGGTTGTATTTTGGTCTCCTTCAAGGATTTTTCTATCCCTAGATCTCTTCCACATGGCAATCTCCAAATATCCCTTAGTTCATCCTGAATTTCTTTCATTCTGTTAAGATCCTGTTTTGACTTTTGAGACAAGATTTTGTTCAGAAAACACATCAAGAATATCAAATTTAGTAGGTAACTCTTTTTTCTTTTTCTTGATAGCTGCATCAATATTGATGCTCCATCCTTTAACTTTCTTTCTAAAGAGTTTGGTTTTAAAAATCTAGGTATCAGTAGCTATAGAAAAAGGGGAGTGAGTTGCCCAAATGTGAGCAACCAACTCACTAAAACCTGGTTGGGACAACCACCACTTTTCAAATCAAATGGTCCATTTAACTTGTTATTATTGTACCTATAATCCAACAAAAGGGGGGCATGATCACTCCCCACTCATGTAAGGTGGTCAAAGAAAAGTGCGCATCGCAAGAAGTGGATGAGAAAACCCTATCAATAGCAGCAAAGATGGGATTTCTTTGATTTTTATCCATTATAATTGCTAAAGCATTTCTTTCTAAATCAAAAAGGAGAGGAGACAAGGAGTCTCCTTGTCTCAACCCTTTGTGAGCTTTGAAATAAGGGCAAATATCATCATTTACCATCACCCCTACTTGACCACCTCTCATAGTACTAATGATCCAATCATATCATTTATCAAGGAATCCTTTTAGTTTTAACATTTGGTCTACAAAGGGCCAATATATTTACAACAGACTTTTTTTTCAAAATCTACTCTGAAAGGGAGAGCATTATGTTTTTGTATGATGAATCATATTAACTACCACATGCAGCACTACTGCTACCTCCATAATATACCTAACCCTAATAAAGGAAGTTCGTCTAGGTGAGATGATTGGATCAACCACCTTGCTCAACCTATTCATCAACACTTCTAATAATGATTTTAAAACTAACATTTATAAGAAAAGATGGACCTGCATTTTTGTATTTGTTTAGCATCTTTTATTTTAGGCACCAAAATGATAATGTGATATTTATTCCTTCAAATGCTAATGTGTCCCTCATGGAAATCATCAAGCAAAGCCTTGAGATCCCATCTAATTAATTCCCAGAAGTTTTGGAATTCAATAAATAAACCATTAGGCCCATAACGTTTATGTCTTTCCATCTGGAAAACCACATAATGTAGCTCTTCCATAGATAATAAACTACAAAAAAACCCTGGAGAAGAGGAAATTAGATGGATAGAGAGATCAAAAGAACATATTAGATGTTGGAGGTGCTTTGACTTCTTTATGGCAAAAGTTAGTGTCAGGTGTAGACGTATTATATTGTTTCGCAGAAGCATAATAAAGATGTAACTGAGGGTGATAGGGAGTTATTGTTACATGCTACAGACTTTGACAAGAACTTATTTGGTCATGTTGCTTTAGCTGCTGAAATTTATCGGGATTTGCTAGTTCCAAGTGCGCTAGATGATGCTAATAGAGAGATGCTTATAAATAATTTCAATGCATAGAAATTAAAAGTGCTTTGTGCCAAATGAAAAAAAAAACTTCTGGTCTTGATGGGTTGCCTGCAAATTTTTACCAGCATTAATGGAAGTTGACAAAGTATTGTGTTTATAGTTGTTAGTTCATCTTCTCATGGTAGATTAGATGTTAGTAGGTTGAATTATGCTATTGATTCTTTTTACGTAAAACCCTAGAAGCTGACAAAATTCAGATGTTGAGGCCCATATGCTTGATTAATGTGTTGTTCAAGTGGTTGACTAGGCTGGTTAACAATAGAACAGTTAGCTTGGCATCTAAAATAATAGCTCCATTGCAGAATGCTTTCATTGAAGGACATTTCCATATTGAATGGAGTGGTTCTTGAAACATTACATGAGGTTTATAGGGGGATAAAGTGCATTGATGTTTAAGGTAGATTTTGAGAAAGCTTATGATAAAATAAGTTGTCAAGTCCTTTTCTCCGTTCTTAGTATGAAAGGTTTTCCAGAGAAGTACATATGTTGGATT
>NC_057794.1:561021645-561038427 GCF_018294505.1 Triticum aestivum | reverse complement strand
GGTCCATATTCCAAAACATGAAAGGTGTTGAGGCAGGGGTTCCTCTCTCACCCATTCTTTTCAATTGTTACCCCCCTCGTCCATTCTTTTCAATTTTTTTGCGGTAGATGTGCTACAGGAACTCATACAAAGAGCTAAACAAGCTGTTTGATTAGAGGCGTAGTGTCACATTTAGTTGAAAGTGGAATCCGCACATGACAGTATGTTGATGACACAACTTTGTGATAAAAAGATCTTATCATTTCCGAAGGAACCGGGGCTACATTTCTTTTCAATTTCAATTCAAGAGCTAGTGGTGAAGATGCTACAAACTTGAAGAGTGTCTTATGTATTATGAACATTGACTCGGCTAAAAAACAATTTATAGGGAGATTTTTATTTGTGCTGCTGGAGTTCTTTCTATGTCTCACGATGGAATACCAGCGGATAATGTCAAACTAAGAAATAGGGACTAGAAGATGGTAGAGGATAGGATGGAGGTAAATTGAGGACTTGGCAGGATGGATGGTGTTTTATGGGGCTAAATTGGTTTTACTACGTTTTTGCTTAAGCAATGTACCTTATATCTCATGATGCCTATGTTTATTATTCCAAAAGGGCCTGCACACAGTAAATGAATATCTGCTTAATTAGCAAGTGGTTGTGGAAGCTGAAAATTGAGTATGGATTATGGCATGATCTAGTTAGAAAAAAATATTGCAGGAAATATGTTGGTTCATGTTAAAAGTAATCCAGTGCAGTCCCATTATTTCATGGAGTTTTGAGTTGGAATAATTTTTACAAGTTTACAAAGATAAAAGTGGGTAATTGTAGATTCTAATAGGACAAAAGGTTAGAAGGTACCGCTCTGTGCATTCAATTACGTAGATTATATAGTGTAAATGTAAGTTTTAATATTACTGTAGCAAGAGTGTTTGAGGGATGGGGTAGTATTCATTTCAGGAGCTTGAGAGGAGATTTAGCCGTGGCTTGTCAACAATTACAATATTTGCGTGTTGGGATAGTTTTAACTGATGGTACTATGATAGAGGTAGATGTATATGGACTTCAACATCTTGTAGTATGTTTTCTGCTAGGTCCCTGTATTTAAAGCTTTAAAAGTTAAATGACCACTTATGGTTTGTAAGATTTCCTTTGGATAATAAAAGTTTTTCTCTGGCTCATGTTTAAGAACAGTAATCGAACTAAGGACAACTTGTTAAATGGGGCTTTGGGTGGGTAGGTAAATGCAGGTTCTATGATCATGAGGAAACGATTGAGCATTTGTTTACACTTTGCTCGTTGACATTGCATGGGGCGTGGTTAGTTGTGCTTTTGGATATAAAGACAAAGGCGGTACCAATGATGCAGTGGATTGTGCATTTTAGTCTCCTGGAGTGGCTTTTGTGTGATGTTATAAGAGTGTTTAGAACACTAAATATTGTAAAGAAATATAAGAGTGTTTAGAACACTAAATATAAGAGTGTTTAATTAGTGTTCTAAACACTCTTATATTTCTTTACGGAGGGAGTACATCACAATGCATTATCAGGACATCAGTATCTCATCAGAAAAATGTGAAACAAACTAGTACACCCTCTGTTCCTGAATATAAGATGTTTTGGCAGATCAATCTTAACTGTCAAAACGTCTTATATTTACAAAACAAAGGTAGTATATCACAATACATTATCAGGACATCAGCACTTCCAAGCAAACTGAAAGTTCCCCTAATCCACAACAATATAAGCATGAAGTAACAGATTCAGAACACAAGACAAATAAAGTACCAACCTTCTCACTCTTAAGGCCAAAACTCAGGAGTAAACCAAAATGTCATTGTATATGGGTTTCACATTTAAAATTACGCCTCTACATACTTCAAGGATACAAATTCCTAAACATTAATGAACAACATCCTCATGCCACATATTGGTTAACATTAGCACATCAACACTGATATTACAAACTTTGCGGTAGCCACAGATCAAGGAAACAAACAATAACCTAGAGCAATGTTCATCTAAACTGAAATGACCAATCAACTTTACCTAGAGGCTTCCTCAACATTAGAGGTATGCAGGGTTGGAGAGGAAAGGCAGCGCAGCCATGGAGGAAGCCAACTCGACTCCAATGGTACCATTGGCTGCATAACCTTCGTTCTTCTTGGCATGCTTCATTCTTGCGAGCTTCACATGTGCATCGACGAAGTTCTCCATGCGCTTCACCTCCAGCTGCTTCATGAAGGCAATCCTTTCTCGCTCCATCTCCAGGGACTGCTTCTGCTTGGCACTCTCGACGCGCTCGTACATCTCTGCAAATGCCTCGATCGCTCTCGCTAGCTCGCCGACACCACCATCGCCACCATCGCTGCTTTCGGTACTACGGCGGCGCTTGTTGTTACCCCCGGAGTGCGATGAAACGAAGTGGGACGGTGACTGATGCGAGTTGATGTTGTTATTGTCACCGAGATCACTAGAGTCGTCTGAATCAGAAATCGCGGCAGCGGCGGCGGCGGCCTGCTGGATAAACGCGGCGGCAGGGAGAGGTACCCCGTGGCGGTAGTTGGACAGCGGCAGAGCCATGGGCGGAGGCGGGGACGGCGAAGACGAGGGCGACGGGTGCCTCCTTGCGGCGGAAGGATGGAGTGGCAGGGCGAAGTGAGGGGCCGGCAGCCCGAAGGAGGGGTGCTTCTTGGTGGCGGCGGAGGCGGAGAGGGTGGGGCCGACAAGGCGGTCGAGCTCGCCGTAGAAGTTCCAGGCGGAGGGCCCACCGCGGGCGCGCTCGGCCTTGTACTTCTTCTTGAGCGTGTCGACGCGATTCTTGCACTGGATGTCGGTGCGCGGCCGCCGACGGCGCGCGGTGGCCCCGCGGCGCGAGTTGAAGGTAGAGGATAAGATGGAGGTAAACTGGGGACTTGGCAGGAAGGATGATGTCGTATGGGGATAAATTGGTTTTACTACGTTTTTGCTTAAGTAATGTACCTTATATCTCATGATGCCTATGTTTACTATTCCAAAAGGGCATTTGCACAAAGTAAATGAATATCTGCTTAATTAGCAAGTGGTTGTGGAAGCTGAAAATTGAGTATGGATTATGGCAGGATTTAGTTAGAAAAAAATATTGTAGTAAATATGTTGGTTCATGTTAAAAGTAATCCAGTGGGGTCCCATTCATGGAGTTTTGAGTTGGAATATTTTTTACAAGTTTGTAAAGATAAAAGTGGGTAATTGTAGATTTTGATAGGACAAAAGTTAGGAGGTACTGCTCTGTGCATTAAATTCCGTAGTTTATATAGTGTAAATGTAAGTTTTAATATTACTGTAGCAAGAATGATTGAGGAGGGATTGGGCAGTATTCATTTCAGAAGGAGCTTGAGAGGAGATTTAGCTGTGGCTTGTCAACAATTACAATATTTGTGTGTTGGGATAGTTTTAACTGATGATACTATGATAGAGGTAGATGTATATGGACTTTAACATCTTCTAGTATGTTTTCTACTAAGTCCCTGTATTTATTGCTTAAAGCTTTACAGGTGAAATGACCCTTTATGAACTTATGGTTTGTAAAAGCTCCTTTGGATAATATTTTTTTCTCTGCCTCATGTTTAAGAACAGTAATCTAACCAGGGACAACTTGTTTTGGGGTGGGGGGGTTCTATGATCATGAGGGAACAATTGAACATTTGTTTACACTTTGCATGGGGCGTGTTTAGTTGTGCTTTTGGAATATAAAGACAAAGGCGGTACCAGTGATGCAGTGGACTGTGCATTTTAGTCTCCTGGAGTGGCTTTTGTTTGATGTAATAAGAGAAGTTTCACTCTGTTTTAGCTGTTGAGGCATGTGTGCATGTAGGTCTAGCGCAGATGCTGCTGTTGAAGTTTTATGTTCTTGTTTGCTATGTAAGGAACTTGATCGAACCTTGGAGGTCGATCTCGCAGCAGCTGTATTATCAGCTTTCATGATGAATGAAAATTGGGAGCTATGCTCTTCAATTCGAAGAAAAAAATGTACAATGCAGGGGAGACAATGACTAGTGACAAAAGAAACAGAAGTCGATTGACTACACCACCTAATGCATCAGTATCCCAGCAGAAAAATGTGAAAAAACTACTCCCTCTATAAAGAAATATAAGAGTGTTTAGAACACTAAATACTGTACAGAAATATAAGTGTTTAGAACACTAAATATAAGTGTTTAATTTAGTGTTCTAAACACTCTTATATTTCTTTACAGAGGGAGTACATCACAATGCATTATCAGGACATCAGTATCCCAACTGAAAAATGTGAAACAAACTATTACACTCAGTTCCTAAATATAAGATGTTTTGGCAATTCAATCTTAACTGTCAAAACGTCTTGTATTCAGAAAACAGAGGTAGTATATCACAACACATTATCAGGACATCAGCACTTCCAAGCAAACTGAAAGTTCCCCTAATCCACAAAAATATAAGCACGAAGTAACAGATTCAGAACACAAGACAAATAAAGTACCAACCTTCTCACTCTTATGGACAAAACTCAGGACTAAATCAAAATGTCATTGTATATGGGTTTCACATTTAAAATTACGCCTCTACATACTTCAAGGATAACAATTCCCAAACATTAACGAACAGCATCCTCATGCCACATATTGGTTAAGACTAGCACATCAACACTGATTTACAAACTTTGCAGTAGCCACAGATCAAGGAAACGAACAATAACCTAGAGCAATGTTCATCTAAACTAAAATGACCAATCAACTTCACCTAGAGGCTTCCTCAACATCAGAGGTATGCAGGGTTGGAGAGGAAAGGCAGCGCAGCCACGGAGGAAGCCAGCTCCACTCCAATGGTACCATTGGCTGCAGAACCTCCATTCTTCTTGGCATGCTTCATTCTTGCGAGCTTCACATGTGCTTCGACGAAGTTCTCCATGCGCTTCACCTCCAGCTGCTTCATGAAGTTGATCCTTTCTCGCTCCATCTCCAGGGACTGCTTCTGCTTGGCACTCTCGACGCGCTCGTACATCTCTGCAAATGCCTCGATCGCCCTCGCCAGCTCGCCGACACCACCATCGCCACCACTGCTGCTTTCGCTGCGGCGGCGGCGCTTGTTGTTACCACCGGAGTGCGATGAAACGGAGCGGGACGGTGACCGCCGCGAGTTGTTGCTGTTGTTGTCACCGAGATCACCGGAGTCGTCTGAATCAGAAATCGCGGCAGCGGCGGCGGCGGCCTGCTGGATAAACGCGGCGGCAGGGAGCGGCGCCCCGCGGCGGTAGTTGGGCAGCGGCAGAGCCATGGGCGGAGGCGGGGACGGCGAAGAGGAGGGCGACGGGTGCCTCCTGGCGGCGGAAGGGTGGAGAGGCAGGGCGAAGTGAGGGCCCGGCGGCCCGGAGGAGGGGTGCTTCTTGGTGGCGGCGGCGGCGGCGAGGGTGGGGCCGACGAGGCGGTCGAGCTCGCCGTAGAAGTTCCAGGCGGAGGGCCCGCCGCGGGCGCGCTCCGCTTTGTACTTCTTCTTGAGCGTGTCGACGCGGTTCTTGCACTGGACGTCGGTGCGCGGCGGGCGGCGGCGCGCGGCGGCCCCGCGGCGCGAGTTGACGGCGCCGGCGACCTCCTGCCACTGCTTCTGGCGCAGGTTGCCGCGGTTGAGGTCGACGTAGCGGCTGCCCCAGGCGCCGACGAGCGCCGCCGTCTCGCCCTCGCTCCAGCAGTCCTCGCGGTAGGGCAGGTTGGGGTTGGGCGGCGGCAGCCTGCCGCCCCCGCCCCCGCCGCCGCCGCCGCCTCCTCCTCCTCCTCCCGCCGACGCAGCCGCCGCCGCCGCCGCGGCCATCTCCCTCAGCTCCATCGCTCAGATCTGGCGACGAACCCTAACCCTAGGGGAAGAAAGTCGCGGGGTGCGCGTGACGGACGGACGGACGGTGGGGTGAATTGGGAACGGGCGGTGAGGGTCGGGTCGGGGGCGTTGGAATAAAAGGGCACGCCGGGGGCGGGGGTGGGGCGCCGGCCGAGGGGGCCACGCGCGCGGCACGTGACAGACGGCGAGGTGGGATAGGCAGGCATGGCCGGGCCGGATCGGAGCCGCGCGTGCCGCCGTGCCGCGTGATGGGTTTGACCGGGTAACCGGCGATTACTTCCGTGTTACGGACGGACGGGGAGAGGTTGCGTGGATAATGACAGCCAGGCGCGGCGACCGACAGCCAGCCGGGGTCGGTCCGGAGACCGGACGGGGTACGGTGGCGGCGGGAAATTACCGCGGTGCCCTCGGGCGGGGCGCCCGGCGGCAGGGGCAGGGCCGGGATTTCCGGAGGGGGCGGCGGGCGGGCGGCAGGCGTGGTCGCCGTTGGTCGGCTCGGCTTGCGTTTTGAGGTGAGGAGGAGAGAGTGAGAGTGAGGGCGAGGGAAACGCGCCGACGAGGGGAGGGAAGACTGCGCTGCTGGACTGATGAGGGCGGGTTTGCGGTGGGTGAGAATGGGGTGCGGGGTGGTGGGCCCGCGCTGGTTTGGAGGCGCGCAATACTCCCGCCATTTTATAATGTTGTGCATATACTCCCTCGCTTCTTAAATATAAGTCTTTTTAAAGATCTCATTATGAACTATATACGAAACAAAATAAATGAATCTATACTCTAAACTATTTTCTCCGTCTCGTAATGAATGTCTAGTGTGAAAAACGTTTTACATTATGAAACGGAGGGACTACATCTATATACATCTGTGTGCGGTTCATATTGAAAATCTTTTAAAAGACTTATATTAAAAAACAAAGGGAGTACATTTTTTGAAAAATTGAATCAAACATTAGATACTTTAACCAAGTTTGTGTACAAAGATATTTATATCTAGAATGCCAAACATATATTGTTAGATTCACAGTAAGATCTAGTTTTATCTCTCGTATGTTTAGTTTTTTATATATAAATATTTTATCTATAAACTTGATCAAAATTTATAAAATATGACTTTTTAATAAAATCTACACGCACTACATTTTAAAATAAAGAGAGTAATGTCGCCTCTGGACGTGCCGTGACGTGATGACCACCCTCGAAAAGAGGACGGGTGGACGCACGGACGGACACGGCGTGGGCGGATCGGCGGCAGCAGCTGCTGCAGGCCGGCATCGCTTGTCCTTGGGTGATTTGAGCTGGGGATCCACTTGCTCACTAATCGTCTTGTTCCATGCCAAATCCAAGATTAAAAATGACACGGTCGTCTGTTCTCTTCTTGTTTTTCACCTTTCAACTCATTCAACATCGCCGTCAGGCTCAAAACAATAAAGCTAACTACAATGAGACCCAAACTTGTCTGTTTGGGTCTCCGAACGGACAGACGAACGCGGACAGACAGCCAAACACGGGCGGTGCATCCAAACGGTGCTGCCCATTTGGTGAGATGTCCGTCTCCATCATTTCGTCAAACACCTCGCAGGGGCGGCCGCCGCTGGCGTCGACAACGAGCACGCAACCTGGCGTCACGAGTATGCAGTTACCGAGGGCGGATGTAGATGACGTCGTCATGAGCACCGTGCACATGTAGCTGCCGTCACGAGCAGCACGGAAGAGGGCACGGCCTGCTCATTGGATCGAAGGCGAGGCTCTCTTGAAGCGGAGCACGGAAGGCTTGTCGGCGAGCACGACCTGCACGATGCAGACTGATCGTACCATGTTGTTGTCCTCTCTTTTAGAAGATGACGCTGCCCATGTGGTGGCCAAGGCAGAACGCCGCTCATGCTCCCGGTGACGGCCTAGTCATGCTATGAAGAACACGACAGAGGCCAACTCCACCTCCTGGTCGCACCTACTCGCAATCGAGCGGGAACAAGCAGTTGCAAGGTGCACGAGAGATGCGTCAATTATCTCCACCGGCCCCATGTGCTGGTTGAGTTGTCGTGCGCGTCCACCCCGAATCTCCAACGGCTCCACGTGCTGGTCGAGGAGGACCTCGCATCCTGACCCGCAAGCCTCGTGAGTTTCTACCGATGCGGGCGATAGATGTGGGGAAATGTTTAGAATTGAGTTTGAGTTAGAGCTGCTGGTGGAACTAGGGTGGTATAAAAAAGATAAAAGAAAGGAGTTGAGCAACAATGAGCTGGAAGACAAGGAAGAAGTGAGTGAAGCTAGGAAAAAAGCTACTCCCTCCTTCCATCTATATAGGGCCTAATGCGTTTTTTAAGACCTCCTTTGACTATTGACAAGATTAATAGTACATGACATGCACAATGTGAAAATTATATCATTGAAAGCTCATTTCACACACGAATTTAACGGTGTGCTTTGTGTAAGTTGCATGTCATATATTATTGCTCTAATATTTGGTCAAAGTTAGCCTCGAAAAATGCATTAGGCCCTATATAGATGGAAGGAGGGAGTAGAATGGATGAGAATAATAGAAATCAGATATATGTGGTAAGCTTGTCTCTGGCTCAAATTGAAAATCAATGAGAAATGAGTTGGTTAAATTTTTTGTTGAAAACACAATGGGAGCTATGGCAAAGGAGGCAACAACTGAGAGGCCCAAGATGTAGAAGGATATCCATGTACAGGAAAAAACCAAACTATTGAGGAGGAAAAAAAGTAGTCATACTGCTTTATGGGCCAGAGAAGAAAAAAGGGTTGCTGAGATTGAGGCTGATAAGTTGCAGTTGAAAGAAGAATTAGCCAAACAATATGGTGCATTACACCAGTTAGTTCGGTAGGTTGCCAATAGAGAACAGTGTGAACTGGAGTTGGCTAATATGTAGTTGGAGGAGATTGAAAAAAAAGGAAAGAGAGCAAAAAGAGTGGATCTGAGACAGGACGCTACATTGAACCTACTGATTACAATGCTAGTCAATAGTTAGAAAACTTTGCAGAAAGGATGACAACTATCCATGGAGAGAAAATGATTGAAGGGAACGAGGAAGACAGAGAGGAAGAACTTAGAAGAATCTTTTGATACAAAGGAAAATAATACCAAAAGGTTGAAGACCTTGCTAGGACTAGAGCTGAAGAAAGAGATAATTATGATAAGAATGTTGACCCTTATGCAGTTAATAGTTCTTTGCTTCACATGACTTCTCCGGTGGGGATTGATTTAGGATGTTCTATTTAGATGTTCGATAAGAATTTGGAAGTTATTCAGGAAATGGGATTTTCCTGAAAAGAGTTTTATCTAAAAAAATTAGCCAGACAAACTAAAGCTTCTGATACAGTTCCCAGCACACCAACGTATATTGATACTAGAGATGCTACTTTAGAGGAACTGTGCTCTGATTTGGAGCATTCAGATGTTGAATTAGAAGAGGATGAATTTGAGCAATTAAGGGGGGAATTTGGGGGGGGATAGAGATTGCTCACAAGTTCCGAACTGTATGAAGCACTCTGTGTCTCTTGGTCCTTTGAAAAGAAGGGGGAGAAAGAAAAAAAAATCTCCTAATTAGTGAGACTTCCCTCTTTGTTTCTATTTTATCTGCTAAAAACTTCTTTTGTTTTTTGTGACAAAATGAAAGGAGTTTTCTGGAATGCTAGAGGTATGGGAAAAGATCCCAAGAAAAGATACAATAGAGAAATGGTCATGGATCATATTGGGATTTTGGAGTCTATTAAACAAAATTTCACTAAGAATGAGTTGTACAATTTGTGTAATGGTAAGAATTTTGATTTTGTATTGGAACCTTCCAAGAGGTCACTTTGGTGGGATTCTGGTTGGGGTTAATAAAGACTATTTTGATGTGTTACATAATGAACATGGGTAATACTTTAATAGAATAGTTGTTTTTGATAAAAATCCATGTTCAAGAATTCATCCGATTAACCAGTTAACTTGCCGATTAATCCCTACTCATAGGGTCACCGAGTAGCCTATAAAGCGAAAAATCGTCTGATTAATTGATTAGATGGCCGATTAACTTGCCGCTTAGCCGATTAATCCCCTACTCGCTAGCCAACCGAGTAGCTACCAGTTAACGATTTCCTCAACAATGATAAAAATTCTAAGTTCCATTGGAATTTGATTGCTGAACATGGAGATGCCCAATCTGATAGAAAAGCTGGTTTGCTAGCAGAATTGGCTAGAGTTTATAATGATAATAATATCCCTTTTTTAGTGGGGGTGATTTCAACATAATTCGGAAAGAGACTAAAAAAACAAACCAGTGAGTAATGAACATTGAAGTTTTGTGTTCAATGCTATTATAGAAAATGTTGGGCTTAGGGAATTCCCTCTAAGTGGGAGAAAAATTACTTTGACAAATAACTTGTCTGACCCTACATATAAGAAATTAGATAGATTGTTGTGTTATCCCGATTGGGAAGAAAAATATCCTCTTACTATTGTACAGGCTTTTCCTAGGGAAATTTCTGATCATACCCCTATGTTCATTGATTCTAGGGAACATAGTAGAAGCGAGCCCTTTTTTAGATATGAAAACTATTGGAATATGAGAGAAGGTTTCAGGGATTTTTTTTATAAAATTTGGAATGCACAATACAAATGGGGGTCATTTGGGGAGATGGAAACTTAGTTTTATGAATTTTAGGAAGAAGGCTAAAGGGTGGAACAAGAATGTAGATGCTTGGTATAGAAAAATTAAGATTGAGATTATTGAAAACTTGATGGGATTGATAAGATGGCATAAAGACAAGGGCTCATTGCTTGTGATATACATGATCACAAAGATCTTGGAGAAAAATTGGATAGGCTCCTGAAACAAGGAGAAGTTAAATGGCTTTAGAGATATAAAGACAAAGAAATTACTGACGGGGATGGGAATACTAGATGTTATCATGCTAAAGTAAATGGGATAAGAAGAAAAATATAATTACCTCTTTAGAACAAGAAGAAGGGATTATAAAGGGAGAGGAACAATTAATGAATTACAACACTGATTTTTATAAAAATCTCTTTGGTCATCCTGATGTGACCAACATTTCGTTGACTGAGCAGAATCTTACTAAAATTTCTGAAGAGGATGTTAAAAAGCTTACTAAGCCTTTTTCACTTCAAGAAATTAAGGAAGTGGTATTAGGAATGAGAATAAATAAGAGCCCATGCCGAGATGGTTTCCCTGCTGATTTTCATCATGATCTCTAGGATCTGGTCAAATGGTACCTGAAGTCTTTGATTGATGATTTTGCCAAAGAAACCCTAGATAGTTCTACATTAAACTATGGAATTATTACTTTGGTTCCTAAAACTGTTGATGCTAAACAAATACAGAAATTCAGGCTCATTTGTTTGTTGAATGTTAGTTTTAAAATTATTTCTAGGGTGCTCACGAATAGATTAAGCAATTGTGTGTCCCTAGTGATTTCTCCCACCCAAACAACTTTTGTGAAGGGAGGATATATCATGGAGGAATTGGTTGTTTTGCATGAAGCTTTAAATTCTATTCAGTTAAAAAACATACCGCACTCATCTTAAAAGTAGATTTTGAGAAGGCATATGACAAAGTTAAGTGGCCTTTTCTAATCAAAATGTTAAAACTGAAGGGAAGCCCTAACAAATGGTGTGACTGGGTGATGATGACCATGAGAGGTGGACAAGTAGGGGTCAAAGTAAATGATATGATTGGGCCTTACTTTAAAGAGCAGTTTTAGCATGCTCTCTCTTACCCCCTCTTTTCACATGAGAGGTAAGAGTATGTAGTAGATTTGAGCTGCTGATCACATTAATTAGTGGTCGGATTAACTCTTACCTTCTTATCTCATAAGTAAAAAGAGGGGATAAGAGGGAGAATGTTAAAATTTCCCTACTTTAAAACCTATAATGGAATTATACTTGGAGATGCTATGCCCCTCATACTATTTGATTTGGCAGTTGATGTTCTTGCTGTTATTATGAACAATTCCAGAGAAAATGACATAGTTAAAGGAATGTTGGGAAACAATAGTACTAAAGGGATTAATATGTTGCATTATGCTGAAGACACCGTTTTTGTTGCAAGATGATGTTGAGAGTGCAAAAAAACCTTAAATTCGTTTTATGTGCTTTTGAACAAATGTCAGGGCTGAAAATTAATTTTCATAAAAGTGAGCTACGTCTTTTTGGGAGAGCTACTAAGAAAAAGGACATATATCAGCAAATTTTCACATGTAAGATGCGAGAGTTGCCATGAAATATTTGGGTATGCTTGTTTCTGACATTAGGATCACAAATAAGCACTAGAAAGGGGTGGTGGAGAAAACTAAGAAAAGATGTAGCTGCTGGTAGGGGAGACTTTTGGGATCCATTGATGGGAGGATAACTTTGGTGGAAGCTTTCTTGACCAACATACCTCTCTTTATGATGTCTTTCTATCCCATGCCAGTGGGTATAATGAAAAAACACAATTTTTTTAGGGCTAGGCTGGTTTGGCAAGAAGATGAAGATAAAAAGAAATACCATTTAGTTAATTGGAAGCAATGTTGCCTTCCTAAAGATTTTTGGGGTTTGGGAATCTTAATCTAGATATTATGAACAAAACTCTGTTAGTTGATGGTTTTGGAAAATGGAAACTGAGGAAGGGCTTTTGTAATCTATCTTATTAGGGAAATATGTACCCGATGGCTGAATTTCTACAGTTAAAGAAGGACTGGAGATTCCCAGTTTTGGTCTAGTTTATTGAATGCTAAGAAAAACTTGGGCGATGGAAAAAACACTAGATTTTGGGAAGATGGTTGGGTGGATGATAAGACATTGAAAGATAAGTATCCTAGGCTATATGATTTGTGTTTTGATCATAACATTATAGTAGCTGAGGCTATCCAGAAAAGGTGGCTGGGTTTCAGATTCAGAAGAACTTTGCAGGGGGAAACCTGGAGTTGTGGAATAGTCCAAAAAACATATGTGAAGAGATTGAAATGGGAAGTGATAAGGATAAGGTGGAGTGGGTTTTAACTGGAGATGGAAAATTTTCCAGTAAAATCCTTATATAAGAAAATGATCACCGAGGACTATAATTTTCCCACAAAATTCCTTTGGAAGATGAAAATACCTGCCAAAATAAAAGTGTTTTTGTGGTTGGTTAAGGAAAAGTATCCTAACCAAAGATTTCATTGATGAAAAGGGGCTGGATAGGTCCCAAGGAATGTGTGTCGTGTGGCAAAGATGAAACTGTCGATCATTTATTTTTCTCTTGTTTTGCCGCTTCATTGATCTGGAGCTTACTTAAATGTACCTTTGGTTTAAGACCTGTCCCCTCTTCCATTAAAGATTGCTTTGGGAGATGGATTAAAACCTTTAGAAAGGTGTACAAAAAGTTAGTCCTGATTAGGGTGGCTGCTATGTTTTGGACTATTTGAAAATGTAGAAATGGGATTATTTTTTATAACAAAGCGTACAATGATCCAATGACACTGATTAAACTGATGAACTATCAGATGATGGCTTGGTCTATTTTGCAGACAAAGAAACAAAACAAAATCGTGTTGGAGTTGGGAGCAAGGCTACTAGAACATGTAGCAAGTGATGTGTATAAAGCTTCACATGGGTGGAGGTACAACGTGCCAAGGCTGGGAGGGTGAGGATCTCGAAGGCCTCGTGTGATGCTAGCTGTGGGAGATGGCGTGCTTCTTCTCTAGTAGTAGTGGTCTAAGTTACGTCCAGTGCCTTTGTTTGGTTCATGTTCCTGTTTTTTTTTTGCTAAGACTTGTGATACGTTAACTCCCATATGTTACTCTTGTGCGTGTGTGCTGCCTGAGAGTAGGGGGAGTGAGATGTTTGGGAGTTTGGTTGTGGTTCTGCTTGTAGCTCATATTATTGGTTTCCCTTAATGGACATCGGAAGGAGGAAACCCTTCTTTTCTTTCAAAAGAAAAACTCGAGGTGGCCGGAGATCTCCAGGGTAGACATGGCAGGGCGACTCTGCAGAGGCAAGTGACGGCGTAGAGAGAACGGCGGCGTTGCGTGTGCTCCGACGAGGAGGCGCGGTGGACAGCATTGCGAGGTTGGAGGCACTCGGTTTCGGCGGTGGCGTGAGGTTGGAGGAGGTCGCTCATGACGGCAGTGCATGGGAGAGAGAGAGAGTGAGAGAGAAAAGTTGGACATGGGTGATTTATTTGGTTTCCATGTGGGTCAACGGTGGACACGGACGGACATAGCAGATAGAATGGACGTCCAGTTTGTGTCCACTTCGGACCTAAAACTCAAAGTTAGGAAAAAAATGAGTGATGTAAACGACGAAACTGGTCACATCATTTGGTGCTGGTTTTTGTCTGCGCGAACCTAAACGAACACACTCGGACTGTGTTGGGTGCTCTTTTTCGTCTGCGCGGATCTAGACGGACACAACACACGTGGACAAAATGGTCCGGGCGTTGGATTTTTTTTAGCATCAGTACAGAGACAAGCGCTCATATACACGCGCATACACTCATCCCTATGAACGCACACACGCACACCCTATCCCTATGAGCACCTCCGAGAGACTGAGCCGGCATATCATCTTGAGATTTACGAAGTCACCTTAGGCGCCTCGTCGTCGACGAGAACATCTCCTCTCACTGAAAGCGCATCGCCGGAAATCCTGAAATAAATCCAGGAATAATACGAGCACCAGAATTTGAACACTGGTGGGTTGAAGATACCACTGTCCATCTAACCATCTCAACCACAGGTTGATTCGCGGGCCGGGCGTTGGAATTGGAACGTGGTCGTCAGTGCGTAGCCAAGTTCGCTGCGAGAAAATACGGTTGAAGTGGCGGAGGAGCGGCCACCACCGTGCACATCGCGGAAACAGTACGTGCTCGCCTCCAATCCACGACCGATGGACCCGTGCGCCGGTGGGTGCAACCGCGCGCCCCGGCTTTCGCGTAGTGCGTGGTCCTCTCCATCTGCCTCGTGCCACCGGCGGCCATCGGGGAGGAAACGCGAGCCGTCCGTCCACATCGAGCCGGAGCGCGCGTAGCCCACAGGCGAGGTCACGCTGTCACGCGCTCGGCCGGCCGGACCTCGGAACCACCGGGCGCGCACGTACCGGCGCAGGGTCGCCTCTATCGGACAAGGGTGAGCTGCCGGCCGGCGCACCGACGGCTCGATTGAATTTGGGGACCCACACACTCACTGATCATCTCGTTGTTGGATTCCAACGTCATCTGTTTATCTGTTCGTCTTCCAGCGTCGCCGTCGGCGCACGATTTCACCGAGAAATAAACCGTTCAAGCAGCGACCGCGCAGAGACAGTACGTCCGTGCTTACGTGCTCGCGTCGAGTCCACGATCGACGGAGCCGTGCGCCGGTGGGTGGGAGAATACGGATACCTACTCTACTGCGGTCCATAAATCCCTCGCGCGCTGCCGTGCGTGGCGTGCCTGGAGGTCAGTCGGAGCGTCGAGTCGCGTCGAGTCCAGGACCGACGGAGCAGTGCGCCGGTGGCGGTGGGTGAGGTGAAACGCCTGCTCCGATCTCGCGCGCGGCCGGGCCGTCCAGTCCGGCTTTCACGTGCGTGCGTGGTCCTCTCCTCTCCGTCTGTCTGCGTCGCGCCACCGGCGGCACACCAGCGAGCAAGCAAAGGACGTGGCGTAGTGCCTCTACGGGGTCAGGCTGGCTGTCTGTCACGCACTCGCCCGGCCGGCGGACTTTGGAACCACTGATGAGCACTCGGAGCCTCGGGCCGCGTCCCACGCCGCGGGTAGCGCTCGCTGCTGCATGCTAGCTTGTACCCAACCCTGCCCTACTACGGCGGTCTCCGCGCATCAATTCCTGGCCCGCCGGCCGGCCGGCTTGGCAGTACCGACGCGGCGCCCGCCGGATCGACGTGGCGTTTTCCTTGGGCTCTATCCCTCGCTTCACGCCGGGCTTGTGCAATTGTATATGCAACCGTTTCAGAAAGGAAATTACCCGCCCGCCTGGACTTGTGCGTCGGTTGCCGGATTCATCCATCGCACAGGTAACTTGAGACGTGAAGCAGGGAGGACCTAGGCGGGGAGTACGTGCAATGTTGCATTGCCCTTCCGTGCGTTCGCTGGTAACGCGGTTCTGTGCTGGTGAGAGCCGGGTATGCAGGGGCTATAGCTTCACGCGTTCTGCGTTGCGTCTCGCCCCGCTTTTTCTTTGGGCGCCGATAGGCGCCGGCGCGTCCGCCTAAAGTTTCGACCGGACACGCCTCAACCGTTGGATGCGAGCCGTGTAGCCGTTAGATCCGGTCAAAAATAAAACCCTGCTCGCCCCCGGTGTCTTCTCTCCCCCGCTAGGGTGCGTGGCGCCGTGTCTCCTGTCCTCTTCGGTGGCCGTCCTCGTCGCCGGTCCCTACCCCTCGTCGGCATGTCCCCATTGGTGGCCGTCCTCGTCGCCGATCTCTACCCTCGGCGGTCGTCCTCGTCGCCGGTCCCCACCCTCGCCGGACGTTCTCGTCTCCGCCTCGACCAGTGCAACAGCTGCACCTGCAGTTGCAGCTTTCAGCAGCGATGAGTGTAGCTCCGGCCATAGCTCCGCCGCCACCCCTTGCCATTGATGCTCCCTACACGGAACAGTCAGTCACCGCCGTTGAATGGACGTAACAAAACACATCACCGGTTAGAGCAAAAAAAGACAGTGGATGCAGCAAATCGTTGTCGCTGTCGCCGCGAGGTCGCAACTCCGCCTGGTGGATGTAGCAAAAGACTTCGCCGTTAGTAGCAAAATCCAACTATAAATGAATCTTCATTATCAACGTTTGAAGCTTTTTTGTGGTCGGTTGAACTTTTTGTGATGGCGGTTGAAACTTTTTGCAACACCGTTCGAAGCTTTTCGTTGCGGCAGTGGCCGGTTCTAGCATCTGTTGTCGTTGTTTGAAGCGTTTTTGCTACATCGTTGTAGCTTCCAAGAACGTGGATTGCAACATCAGCGGTTTGTCCCCTTGAAGCATTTCGTCGTT
>NC_057794.1:561017195-561021362 GCF_018294505.1 Triticum aestivum | reverse complement strand
TGGTCGAGGTCGCCGACGCGGTTATAGCTCGCTGCGTAGCCGATGCCAGCAAAATCCAAGGCCGGTTGCAGGAAAAACGGTGCTCTGGGGAAAGCAGGGGTGCGGGATGGAGCACATGAGGTGTGGGGACGACGCACGGCTATGAGGGTGGCCGTCAGCGGTGAAGGCGCGGGGTGGTGGAACCTGCAAGGCGGGGACGGCGTGCGGCCATGAGATGGCCTGCGGCAGGATGCGCGCGGGCGTGGGATGACCTGCGACAGAATGTGCCCGACCCACGATTCAGTTGGACTGAGTGGCCGGCGCGTGTCCGGCCAGCGCGCCGGGTATAAATGTTTCCCTTTTTCTTTTGGCCGAAAGAGCCGTAGCAATTCCAGGGTCCAAATGGCGCCAACATCCGGATTGGCATGTAGTGAGCAGGGATCGGAAACGAGTACGCATGCATCAGCTGCTTGTGGCGTCCTGACTCCCAAGAGCACGGTATTATTTACAGTAGAAGGCATTAAAAACACCTTTGAAAGACCAGAAAATGTCTTTAAAAGTGTCACGGGGCGTTTACAAGAGACCACGGGCCAATGGGATATACAACTAGTTGAGTAGACTTTTTGGTCAGTGGATGTGATTCGTATACTCTCTCCGTCCGGAAATACTTGTCATCAAAATAGACAAAAAAGGATGTATCTAAAATTAAAATGCATCTAGATACATCCCCTTTTATTTATTTTAATGACAAGTATTTCCGGACGGAGGAAGTACTTTCTATCCCGCTATCATCATATGATATGGAAGTTTTTGTGGCTTGGAACTTGACCAAAACCGGAGCTTTTTCAGTTAGGTCGGATTACTATGCGTTCTGAAAGGATAAATATGGATCAAGGGTTGCAACAGATTGTCCTAGTGCGGCGAATATAAAACCCAATTTGGGATGTTGTGTGGAAATTGGGTTGCCCGGCCAAGGTTAAAATTTTCCTTTGGAGAGCTCTTCATGATACCTTGCCATGTCGTGTAACCCTAGCTGATTGACATATGAAGGTAAGTACAAAATGCCCAGCATGCGAGTTGCCTAAGAGCGTCAAACATACACTTTTCCAATGTCAGAAAGCAAGACAGGCCTGGTTGAGGTTTGGGTTGGAAGATGTCATTGAGCGAGCTTGTAAAGTAGACCATGCGAGCGAGGCGGTGCTTGAATATCTCCTCCGTCTTCCTGTAAACGAAACATGTGTCCTCGGGCAAGTTAGATCAGACCATCTGATGCCTGTTGTGGTCTGGTACTTATGGTGTGAAAGAAGAAAGATGGTTCATGGCGAGCAAACGCAACAACCTACACAAATAATTTCTGCTATCCGAGCTTTCATGGAAAAAATTTCAGCAGCATATCAGCCTACGACGAAGGTGAAAAGGATCCTATGGACTCACCCTAGTGTTGGCTTTGTAAAACTTAACGTGGATGTTGCTTATGGTAGTGATCCACTTCAAGCCACTGTAGGTGCTGTATTACTATACATGATGGTTCAGGGATGTTCTTAGTCATAGGGAATAATGTTGCAGGGGGCTATGTGTATCCTCTTATGGCTTAAGCTGCTGCTCTTCGCTCTGGTCTGAATCTTGCCCAGTCATTCGGATGCTCCAGATTAATCATCAATTATGATGTGATCGCTGCAATGCAAGATGGTGGTACTTTCTCGGGATTGGCTGCTGCTATTTTCGACGATTGTTATCATATGGCTCGCGATCTATCACAAATCTACTAAGAGCATTGTCATAGAGAAGGAAATTTTGTAGCGCATGAACTGGTGAGGATTGCTAGATTTTCTCCACCTGGTACTTGGTTTGATTAGGCACCTAGTGCCATTGCCCCTATGCTTGTAAATGATGCTACTTTGATTACCACTTAATAAAAGGGGTTTGATTTTTTTTAAAGAGACGCTATAGATATTCGCGAAGGGAAAGGCCTCTGGGAACTCCTATTTGGCACCACGAAACGCAACGAACGCTCGCGGCAGCGTATTCTAGGCCGAACCATAAATGCGCATCGCAACGCTAATAAACACCGCATAAAATGGTAACTCACGAGGACTCGATCTCATGCCGTCGACCTCCAATAGCACCAGGCTAACTAAAAAGACTATTTACATCGTGGACCTTTTAAGAACAATAGCATACGCGCATAAAATGTGAACCAAAAATTTGATAGTTCACAGATTTCAAACATGCAAAAAAAGTTCATACTTAAAAAATTCACAAACTCGAAAGAATTCATGAAATTTTTGAAAAAACAAAACAAATTGGAAAAAGTTCGTGAGTTTGAAAAATGTTCATCAATTTTGAAAAGAAGTTCATCAATTTTGAAAAAAAATCACAAATTTGCAATAAGTCCATTGATTTTTGTAATAAATTCATTGAATTTGAATAAAAGTACATCGATTGTGAAAAAATGTTCATCAATTATGCAACTTTTTTAGAAATTTAAAAAATTCATTGATTTTAAAAAATGTTCTTCGAATTTCAAAAAAAGTTCAACGATTATGAAAAATTTCACCGGATTTGACAAATAGTTCATCAGTTCTGAAAAGTTCACAAATTTGGAGAAAGTTCATTGATTTTAGAAAAATGATCAAGAAATTTAATAAAAGAAAAAGAAAAATATGAGAATAGGAAAAATAAAAGGAAACGAAAAAAAGGAAAAAGAAAAAGAAAATAAAAAGAAGCGAAACGGGCCGGCCCACATCATGTCAGGCTTTGTGGTCGGGTGGTTTGTGCTGATTATCGGGTACGTGAGATCCCGGGTTCGATTCTCCTGTCTGGGCACTTCGTCTGAATTTTGTTTTCTTTATTTTTTTCGCACGCATTTTTGTCTCTTTAAATGGTTTTTTTTCGGGTTTTCGGCTTTTCACCGGTCTTCTTTAGCTTTTGGACCAAAACATTTTTTATTTTTTTACAGAAAAAACACGTTTTCTTTTCTTTTTCTTTTCTTTTCATGAGAGGCATGATTTTGCTGCCTCTCGGAACGAAAAAAATACGTTTTTTCTTTTTTTTTCTTCCACGAGAGCCACGATTTTGCTTCTGCGAGAGGCAAGGTTTTGCTTCCGCGAGAGGCAGACACGGAAGCGAAAAAAATGCCTTTTGATTTGCTTCCGCGAGAGGCACCGTTGTGCCTCTCGGAAATAAAAAAACACATTTTTTTCTTCCGCAAGAAGTATGATTTTGCTTCCGCAAGAGGCACGGGCGTACCTCTCGGAAACCGCTTTTGAAAAAAAATATGCTGCCAATTTGATTCTTTCGTCCGTCTTTTTTCTTGAAAAAAGTTCGTCAAAACCTATCTAGTTTTGAAGATCTCGACGTGAGGAATCCAACGATGAAAACGATTCGAAATTTAAAGGCACGGTATAAGAGATAACACGTTTTGAATAAAAGGATCTATGAAAAATAGGAAAACTCACATGTTACGACGAGTGACACATATACAGCGCGTCACTTTTTGTAATCTGGGAATATGGATCAATTAGTGATTTCGGATGCCAAGTTATCCGATGCTCAGTTCGTGGAGGCGATTTTTGAAAACGGCTCCAAAACTGCACCCAAGCATAATTTGCAAATCAAGGCCCGTCATACTCCACACTTGATGGGTTTCAATCTCAAGCATGTGATTTTTTTTTTGAGACAACTCAAGCATGTGATGTATTGTAATGCTCGACAATATGGGCCAGGACTAACTTGGATCGCACGCGTCGTATTTCAAAGTGAATCTCAGCAATTTCCCACAAGATTTCCTAAAGAAAAACAATTTCCTACAAGATGTAGTATGATAGAGCTCTCGTTTTTTTCTTTCTTTTTTACCAAAAAAAAGCTCTCCTTATGATTCACCATATGATTCGCTAAGCGGCATAAAGAAACAAAAACATGCACCATATGATTCGATCCAGCGATCTAACGTTTCACTTAACGCACTACCGATCAGGATCAGAAGGGTTCCAAAGGTGGAAGGTCCTAAACAAAATATTTCATACGTTTCGTAAATCTTATTGAGAAATCGAGGCATTTTTCCTCTAGAGCGCCTTCATATGCCTGCTGCTGACAGTTTATAAAATGCCTCCTATGCTTTTATATATTACGGGCGTCTGAAGCGCCAAATAGGAGATGCCAAGGGGAGTAACTAACTAAAGAGCACTC
>NC_057794.1:561012726-561016932 GCF_018294505.1 Triticum aestivum | reverse complement strand
GCGTTTCGTCCGAATTTTGTTTTCTTTATTTTTTTGCATGTGGTTTTGGCTTTTTAAATGGTTTACTCGGCTTTTCGGCTTTTCACCGATCTTCCTTAGCTTTCGGACCAATTTTTTATTTTTTTATGTGAAAAAACACATTTTCTTTTCTTTTTTTCTTTTCATCATAGGCATGATTTTACTTCCACGAGAGACATGGCCGTGCCTCTCGGGAATGAAAAAACACGTTTTTTCTTTCCTTTTTTCTTTCGCGAGATGCACGGTTTTGCTTCTGCGAGAGGCATGGTTTTACTTCCGCGAGAGGCAGACACGGCCGTGCCTCTCGGAAACGAAAAAAAAATGCATTTTTCTCTTGTTTTTGCTTCCGCGAGAGGCATGGTTTTGCTTCCACGATAGGCACGGCCATGCCTATCAGAAACGAAAAAAACCGCATTTTTTCTATTTTTCTTTTCGTGAGGGGCACGATTTTGCTTTCGCGAGAGGTATGGTTTTGCTTCCGCAAGAGGCACCGTCGTGCCTCTTGAAAATAAAAAAACCCATTTTTTTCTACCGCAAGAGGCACAACCGTGCCTTTCGGAAACCACTTTCGGAAAGGAAAAAAACGTGCTTCCAGTCTGATTTTTTCGTCCGACTTTTTTTCGTGAAAAAAGTTCGTCAAAACCTATCTAGTATTGAAGATCTCGACACGAGGAATCCAACGATGAAAACGGTTCAATATTTAGACGCACAGTATAATGATAACACGTTTTGAATAAACGGATATATGAAAAAATAGAAAACTCACATGTTGCGATAAATGACACATATACAGCGCGCCACTTTTTGTAATCCGGGGAGGTGGATCAATTAGTGATTTCGGATGCCAAGTCATCCGATGCTCAGATCGTGGAGGCGATTTTTGAAAACGGCTCCAAAACTGCACCCAAGCATAATTTGCAAATCAAGGCCCGTCATACTCCACACTTGACGGGTTTCAATCTCAAGGATGTGATGTATTGTAATCACTGAAAAAAAAATAATGCGCTATAGCGCCGCTAATAGCATGCTATAGCATATAGAGAATTGTCTCGTCAAAAATATCAATGTGCAATGCCTCGTTAATAGCACGCTATAGCGTGCTATAGCACGCTAATAGTATATTTTTAGGAGAGACCCTATTTTCTGTAGGGCGCTATTTTTTTCATTGATTGTAATACTCGACGATATGGGCCAGGACCAGTTCGGACTAACTTGGACGCACGCGTCATACTTCAAAGTGAATATCCCTCGGGAAAAAAAACTTCAAAGTGAATCTCAGCAATTTCCCACAAGATTTCCTAAAGAAAAACAATTGCCTACAAGATGTAGGATAGAGCTCTCCTTTTTTTTTTGCGGGGGATACAGCTCTCCTTTTGAACTGGAGAAACTTCAGTTCGCTAAGCGGCACGGGACTAAAGGAAACAAAAACGTGCACCATATGATTCGATCCAGCGATCTAACGTTTCACTTAACGCACTCCCGATCAGGATCAGATGGGTTCCAAAGGTGGAAGGTTCTAAACAAAATATTTCATCCATTTTGTAAATCTTATTGAGAAATCGAGGCATTTCTCCTATAGAGCACCTTCATATGCCAGCTGCTGACAGTTTATAAAACGCCCCCTATGCTTTTATATATTACGGCATTTATTAAAAACGCCTCTAAATCTCGAATATCCATTTCTGAGCCTAGACTCATCTGCACCGGGTGAAGAGAAAATTCACAAAATGTACTGTTTTTTAAAAAACAAATTCTGATTTATTTTGTCTGGAAAATAATTTGGTGCGTGAGGTGCGTCTCAAATTTCAGATCATTTGAACATATGAGTAGCTGTCAGCAAAAAGGACAAATCAGGCCAGAACAATACATAAACAGTAAACTTTTTCATAAACCCAAATTTGTCTTTTTTGTCAAGAAATACTCAGATGTTCAAATGATCTGAAATTTAAAGTGCACCTCACACACCAAATTATCTTCCATGCAAAAAATAATCAGTTTTTTTTTTGTTTTTTGTCTTTTTTCCTTTGAATTTTCTGTTCATCGTAGGTGCAATTGAGACTGGGCACCGAATCACCTCGTCCTCTGAATCTGTACTACTCCCCCATAACGTAAGGCGTTTTTAACACTAGTGTAGTGTTAGACAATGTCTTACATTATGAGAGTCAAAAAACGTCTTATATTATAAGACAGAGCGAGTAGATTTTACAAAAGGAATTTTTATTCCGTGCCCCTGGTTCCTTAGCTTTACTCATTCATCCCCATTTTTTTAACTTTTGCTCACTTTTCCCCACTCCCTTGACCGAAACCCTCATAACAGGTTATAACGGACGTTGCCGTCGGGTCAATGCCTTTGACCGTTAACTGACGAGTGGGGCCGCGTATACGTGGGCGCATGCGAGACCGCGGTCGTGGGGTAGCACGTGTCCATGGACATGCCCCGAAACGTCCCATCATATAAAGAGGGCAACCACCTCCATCGCCCCTACCATTTTCCCCCAAATCCCCTCCCTGCCGCATCGTCTTCCTCTCCCCCACCGGCGTCGTCTCGCTCTCCTCCACTGCCTCCACCGCACCGTCTCGCTCTCCCCCACCGCATCCTCTTCCTCACCTTCATTGCCTCCATCTGTCAGATGGCCGACGCTCGTGGCGACGCCGGCGCAGCGGCCGAAGATGTGGTGGAGCTGCAGGGTCAGGGCGCGGTGACCGCGGATGTTGGCGGCGTCCAAGGTCGGCGGTGCGGGGAAACTCGCAACCGTTGCGGATGTGGCGGTGTAACACCCCCAGTGTCATGCTACAGTAATCCCCTGTTAAAGGTGCCATGTCATCACATTACTGTTGCTAATCTTCACTTGGTCCACATCATGATTCAGATTCAAGTTCAAATTAAAGTTCAAAATTCAAATTTCTCAAAAACGCAAAATAAAATGTTCAAAGTGTGAAAAATATTTCATAACTAATTATGGTGGTGACCCAACACTTTTGTAAAGTATTTTAATGCTCTTTCCTGAATATAACAGTGGCTAAAAATAATTATTAAATGCTTTTTAAATTATAAAAATACTAGACTATTTCATTCGAACCTCAAACTAAATGTGGCAGTGGTATAATTAGTAAAACCATTGTAGGTGTTGTTTCTATATTTTATAAAGCTAATTTCTATTCAAAATTAAAAGAAACTAAAACTATAAGAAGAAAAAGAAAGAAGCAAAGAAAACAAAACAACCCCCCTAGTAGGCCTCGTGGTCCAGTTGGGCCACAAAGCCACCAAGCCGGCCCAGCTCCTTCCCACCGTCCCCTTCCTCTGCTACAGGAAGGCAGAGGGATCGTGGCGCCCATCCGCCGGCGATGGCCGGGCGTGGCGGCCATCCATCCCCCTGGCGCCCTACTAATACACCCAGGGCGCCCCCAAACCCTAACTTCCGCATTCCCCTTCCTCCCCCCTGCGCCCCCGTCTGCTTTTCCTCGTCGACGTCGTCGTGCCCATGGACGCCCGAAGCCACCGCCCCGAACCCTGCCGTCGTGCCCAGGAGCTGCGCCGAGCTCCTCTACATCGTTTGCGCCCTCAACTTGGAGCTCAGAGCCACCGCCTCGGCCGCATCGAGCTCGTCTTCTTCCCTCGATCGCCGCCGCCTTCTTCGACTCCGGCCATCATCCTGCTGCTAATAAACTGCCACCGGGCCATCGTGTGCCCTCCCCGTGATCTCCCCTTCCTCCCCGATCCCTCCTGTGCTCCCGTCCGCAGCGTAGATATCCTTCCCTCCGTCCCGACGCCGTTGCCGACCCCTCCCTACGCCCGCACGGTGCTCTGGCCGAAGCTTCGTGCTCCTCACGCTCGCCCGGCCCACTCTGCCCGTTGCATCCTCGCGCTACTGCACGACCGTCGCGCTTGTCGCCCCGCGCCCGCAGCAGCTCCTGCTCGTGCGTCGCTGTCGCTGCTGCGTTGCTCAACTGCAGTTGTTGCCCGGCACCGCATGCCCGCACGCACACCGTCGCCGCGTCGTGAGCCTCGCTCCCATGCCTCCGTCGCGTCTCGCGCACCCGCTTGCTGCTGCCGCCGCCTCGGCCCTGCCCGCACGCACGCTGCTGCCGCTCTGCTGCTGTTGCAAGCCGCTACTACCCATGCCGCGCGCCGCCCAACACCGCTCCCCACCCCGCGCCGTCTGGCCACCGACGCCGCTCCCCGCGCAC
>NC_057794.1:560986460-561012378 GCF_018294505.1 Triticum aestivum | reverse complement strand
GGAACAGCCCCGACCGGCCGGCCTCGCCTCCCCCCTCGACGCCCGCGTGTGTCCCGCCGCGGCTCCCGGTCGGCTGGCGCCCAGCCCCGACTGGCACCCGCGCCCGATAACCGCCCGGTGGCTCTGGGCCACTGCCCAGGGGCCCCACGCCCCTGTCCAAAAAAAAGAAAAGGACATTTAAAATATATTAATAAAAATAATTAAGTAATTAACAAATTAATTAGTTAGTAATTAATTATTTAACATAATTAACTCCGTTTAACTACCCTAATTAACTAGGTTAACTAACTAGATCTATTTAATTAAGTTGGGGCAATGACAGGTGGACCCTAGTCAAACATTTTGACCGGTCAACAGTTGACTGATGACTGCTGACTCAGCAGTCAACAGGCCGCACTGCCAGCCTCTGTACTACTCTACTCTGTACACTTTGTGTGTGCACGTAGCAATTTAGTCTTTATTTTCGAATTAAAAGTAATTTCAGAATATTGCTAAATTTTTAGAAAATCATATAAAATAATCCGTAACTCAGATGAAAAAGTTTTGTACATGAAAGTTGCTCAGAACGACGAGACGAATCCGTATACGCAGTCCGTTTGTCAGCCACGCGTCCCCAACATAGCGAACATGCAACTTTCCCCCTCCGGTTCATCTGTCCGAAAACGCGTAACACCGGGAATACTTTCCTGGATGTTTCCTCCCTTCGCCGGTATCACCTATCCCTGCGTTAGATCACCCCTGGCACCGCGTATTACCTCGTTATGTTTTGTGCTGCTTTGTTTGCTCCGTATTTACTGTTTCTTCCCCCTCTTCTTCTCCGGTAGACCCCGAGACCGTTGCTGATGGCACTGAGTACGACCACGTCACCGACGATCCTTCTTCCTGTACAACAAAGCTTCCAGGCAAGCCCCACCCTTGATCACCAGATATCGCCTACTCTTCTCTATACTGCTTGCATTAGAGTAGTGTAGCATGTTACTGCTTTCCGTTAATCCTATCCTGATGCATAGCCTATCCTTGCTACTACTGCTGTTACCTTTACCTGCAATCCTAATGCTTAGTATAGGATGCTAGTTTGTCATCAGTGGCCATACATTCTTGTCCGTCTGCCATCCTATACTATCGGGTCGTGATCACTCGGGAGGTGATCACGGGTATATACTATATACTTTATACATGATACATGTGATGACTAAAGTCGGGTTGGCTCGAGGAGTATCCGCGGTTGATTCACGAATTGGGGGCTGGAAGGACATACTTTCCCGACAGCCCTCTGTGTGGATCTTTGTGGCGAAGCGACAGGGCAGGTTGAGACCACCTAGGAGAGAGGTGGGCCTGGCCCTGGTCGGCGTTCGCGGTTATTTCAAGATAACACGTTTAACGAGATCTTGGTATTTGATCTGAGTCTGGCCACTGGCCTATACGCACTAACCATCTACGCGGGGACAGTTATGGGCACTTGACGTCGTGGTATCAGCCGAAGCCTTCGTGATGTCAGCGACTGAGCGGCGCGCGCCGGGTTGGACTGGAACGCCTGCTCTTGTATAAGGGAGGCTAGGTCTGCTCACCGGCCGCGTACGCAACGTGCAGGTGTGCAATGGGCGATGGGCGCAGACCCTTGTGCCATAGGATTTAGACCGGCGTGCTAACCTCTCTGTTGTGCCTAGGTAGGGCTGCGACGTGTTGATCTTCGAGGCTGGGCATGACCCAGAAAAGTGTGTCCGGACAAAGGGGATCGAGCGTGTTGGGAAATGTGGTGCACCCCAGCAGGGAAGTTAATCTATTCGAATAGCCGTGATCTTCGGTAACAGGACGACTTGGAGTTGTACCTTGACCTTATGACAACTAGAACCATATACTTAATAAAACACACCCTTCCAAGTGCCAGATACAACCGGTGATCGCTCTCTCACAGGGCGACGAGGGGAGGATCATCGGTTAGGATTATGCTACACGATGCTACTTGGTGAACTTACCATCTACTCTCTTCTCCTGCCGCAAGATGGAGGTTACCAGAAGCGTAGTCTTCGAAAGGACTAGCTATCCCCCTCTTATTCCGACATTCTGCAGTTTAGTCCACATATGATACCCTTATTCCATTTGATATCAATGCATACATATGTAGTGTAGCTCCTTGCTTGCGAGTACTTTGGATGAGTACTCACGGTTGCTTTGCTCCTTCTTTTCCCCCTTTCTGTACCCGATTGCTGCGACCAAACGTTGGAGCCCAGGAGCCAGACACCATCGTCGACGACGACTACTACTACTCGGGAGGTGCATACTACTATGTGCAGCCCGCTGACGACAACCAGGAGTAGTTTAGGAGGATCCCAGGCAGGAGGCCTGCGCCTCTTTTGATCTGTATCCCAGTTTGTGCTAGCCTTCTTAAGGCAAACTTGTTTAACTTATGTCTGTACTCAGATATTGTTGCTTCCGCTGACTCATCTACGATCGAGCTCTTGTATTCGAGCCCTCGAGGCCCCTGGCTTGTAATATGATGCTTGTATGACTTATTTTATTTGTAGAGTTGTGTTGTGATATCTTCCCGTGAGTCCCTGATCTTGATCGTACACGTTTGCGTGTATGATTAGTGTATGATTGAATCGGGGGCATCACAAGTTGGTATCAGAGCCGACTGCCTGTAGGAATCTCTCTTCCACACTCCTTGGCTGAAGTTGAGTCTAGACATTGCAAAACTTTTTACTAACATGGCTGTGTGTCTTACGGGCCCACGTCTCCATCTGGGTGGTATTAGGATCCTTTACTCCTCGATCTATACTCTGGGACTCTGATCTCTCTTCTATTCGGGTTAAATGATTTTCTAAAATCTAACTTTAGGTTCTCGAAAACACTTTCTCTCGGAGAGCCCCTTCGGTCCAGATGATCGCCGGCTGCACCAGAAGATTTCGAAGTTACTCTCCGATACTCTTTTATGACTTTGTGCCCATTGCTTTTGCAATTCCCTACCACTGAAATATCCCTATGGATAAATACATACACTTGCTGTTCTTACTTTTATTCCTAGTTGATCTTGTTATAACAAGATACCCTGGAATCCCCTCTATTCGTTCAGAGAATATTTTGTGCCTACTGCCTTGCAGTTCCTTGCCACCTGAATACCCCTACGGATAATTTCTCACCTTTATAGAGTATCCACTCATCCCCAGTTGTTCATGTGTTTCACAATGGTCTTCGAAATACTATTTGATCCTCCAAAATTCCTCAGTAGCTTATTGCTCTGCAATAATTGTCTGCTTGCATTATGGGTGCTTTCCATATGTCTGGCAATACTCGATAGTATCCTTAGACAATGTCATTTTGATCCTATTGATTCAACATGAGTGCGAATGCACGCAATCATTAGTTGATCCTTTTAAATTATCTTTCTGGCTCAGACGTCATTTTGAACATGAGCTTGTTCTCGACCAATCTATTTGCCGTCAATTGTACCCTTAGGTCTATTGAACTTATCCACCCTTGATCAGAGCGTCTGCTTCTGATCCTTCGATTTGGAAATCATAATTCCTTTGATATCTAAGCATCGAATCATTCAGATGTTCTATAATCTGATGCCCTTGCATCCTTTCTTCAGCTGGTTGTGTGCCGATGCTCACATCAGCTCCGCTATGGACCGCCAGATCCTTTATTGGATTATTATTCGATTGTGTCCTCCTTATTCAATAACCTTGTGAGCCCTTCCTCGGATACATAATGCCTTTGGTAAATTGTATCCTCCGCTTTCTAGACCATGCTCTACTTTCAAGCTTGTATTAATTACTTCTAAAAGATTGTGGTTTATGTTCCTAAGGTACCCCGATGGGTTGAACCTATGCCTTTCTTAATCTGTGTGAACCCAAAAGTTTTCACGGGTCATACTCCTCTGCTAATTTCCCAGGTAGGTTTCCACGATCAACTCATTTTTAATAAGAGCAAGAAGTGAATGAAAGGTTATGCATTGAGGAAGTGGGAGTCGACCTTGAACTTTGTGTTCATGCCCATGGACACGATGTAGATCCTATCATGGAAGCTTCTTGTAATAATAACTATTTCCTTGATATAATATCATCTGATATCGGTGGATTGACCCTTTGCAGTCGTGGTTCTGACCATGTTCTCCTTTAAATACCATGTCTCAGACAAGTGAAAACACTTGTCTTCTGCAGATCAATACATTTCCGCAACCCCTATGTCGATCTTCCTTCGAGTAATACCCTCCAGTATCTCGAGAATATCAAAGAACTGTGTTGCTTCCAATGAGTCTTCATCTAGTATTGCTTCTCACTGATTTCTGATTTCCCCTGGGTTCTGAGTTAATTCACTCGAGAACACCGATATGTGAATCGATTCCGCACTCCGATTCAATTACTCTAAGTAATTTTTGTTGCTTACGAGTTTAAAAATCCTTCAAGTCATTCCTATCCTGATCGGCTACATCATTATCGTGCTAAATTTTAACTGTGCTACCTGGACCTTCTTCCCGAAGCACAATTTTTGACGATAAGCTAAGCTTACGTCGACTTTGCTCATCATATCATTTTTCCTTGAACACCAAGCCTGATTTTGAGTTTGTGTCGTACTCGTGGTTCCAATTACTTATCGCGTCATCATTCCTTTGACTTGATGTCCTCACCGATCGATTACATCTTAATGAAATCTCTCGACAATTGTGTCGTGATCATCATCAACATTCTGAGCTCTTATAGGATATCAATCGAATCCGTGATGAGAAATACCATCCTTGCCCCTCGATGATTTGTGTTATCATCGACAACATTCTTGCCTTCCCCCCAACACAAACTTGTTCGTGTTTTGTGTATACCTTGAGATCCTTGCTATCCAGCATTTGTTCTCCTTTACCTTGGAGTATTACCATCTTTTTATGTGAAGAATGTCGTGAGAATTTCACCACCTCTTAAGAATTCTTGATACAGGTGATACTTCTCGCCATATCCTTTCTTTCTTGGTCCCCGTGTTGATTCTAACCGAGATACCAACAAGTGAACGGCGCTGATTGGATTCTATACTTCTAGCAACCCTATTGCTTTGAAGTTAATGGTCGATAGCTTGATTCTTAGACTATTGGCTATCGAATCACCATTCTAACTTTGATCATCCTACTTGGTCCATATTTCCAGGTGCATTTTCGTTCAATATGTAATTGTGGATGTTCTCATCGAACATACCTCATTATATACTTCGGTGTGACTAATGTTATCACCTTGTTCACTCAATTGTTGAAATCCATCCTTTGGAAATCTCGATGAATTGTCATTGAGTTCATTAACCACCTCCTCATCCTCCTTGGTTTAATGATGAACTCTTGTTTCAGAACTCGCTTCCATAGTTCATTGCCCGAGAATCTTATAATGTCATCTCGTCAATTGTGTTGCACCTTTTCTTCTCGGGCATCCTGAGTCTGAGGTATCCTGGCACCAATCAGATCTGAATCTCAGTCAGATATGATGGATGGAACATTTTCCAAGAATTATAACATTGGTCTCTAGATAACCCGGTAAGGTGGTGCCTTTGCTTAGCACCCCTAGCCAGAGGTATTGTTATAGTATATGTATCCTTTTATCAAGGTTAGCCATTCTTCCTTGAGGAAATTGTAAAACTTATTCTATAAGTTATTCCTGATGGATCCTTGTGTATCCAAAGTCTGACATTTGCCTTAAGACCATGTCAATGCTATCTCGAAGCATGTCTGTGGAACTCCGATTTTCAATAAAAGCATTTGAAGCACAATGCTAAATTTTCTTTATCAATTATTCAAACACTGTTGTTTGGGTAATGTCATGAAATTCTTCTCCCCTTACCTAAATGGTTTTCTACTTCTATCCTGTGATGGATATCATGCTCTGCTTGACCTTGGGAAGGATATACCCCTGAAATATGTGTTTAAATACATTTTCCTTTCCATTGTTTTGTTTGACCTTTCAGTAATCTGACTTAACTGAGAAGTGACATTTCCCTACTTAGGTAAGCACCTTGTTGCACCACTCTGTCAGTAAGATCCTGTTACTATTGTTGATGGCATTACGGTAGCCACCGATGGACGAGAACTTTGCCTATTGGTCCGCCTCGTTCAACGAGCAGGAAAATGGTTCTCTTCGTCCCTCGCCCTTGGTACCGACGTTGTTGCTGACAAAACTGACAGGCTACCCTCTAACATGCCTTGCTATCATGACCGTGCAAGATGTCACCGCTCCTCCTACTTGTAATCCACATGGTGGGCCCATGACCCACAGTTCCACATGATCGAAACCTGACTCTCATGTACATCCCTGTTTTCCAAATTGTCCCTCGCGCTTGGCTTCATATGTAAACCACGAGCCACCTTCCTAGTGATCTATTCTGGTATCAGACGCCATACTTATTCTTGATGCTCTGAACCCCTTTCACACTCTGTTTCAGACATCGAACGGTTGCCTACCCGATAGAAGCTTCTTATTGCTCCTCCTTTCCTTGCTCTTGATGACTTTCTTGAATCACAACTCAAGAGGTGCCTATATATATGCCTCATTCACTGAGATAGTCCCCACGTACCTATCTTGTGTTGAGCTCCGTCCTTCCCTAGTCTTTCCCCCTTACTCCACCCCTTAAATCTCGGGACGAGATTTCTTGTAGTGGAGGAGATTTGTAACACCCCCAGTGTCATGCTACAGTAATCCCCTGTTAAAGGTGCCATGTCATCACATTACTATTGCTAATCTTCACTTGGTCCACATCATGATTCAAATTCAAGTTCAAATTAAAGTTCAAAATTCAAATTTCTCAAACACACAAAATAAAATGTTCAAAGTGTGACAAATATTCCATAACTAATTATGGTGGTGACCCAACACTTTTGTAAAGTATTTTAATGCTCTTTCCTGAATATAATAGTGGCTAAAAATAATTATTTAAATGCTTTTTAAATTATAAAAATACTAGACTATTTCATTCGAACCTCAAACTAAATGTGGCAATGGTATAATTAGTAAAACCATTGTAGGTGTTGTTCCTATATTTTATAAAGCTAATTTCTATTCAAAATTAAAAGAAACTAAAACTGTAAGAAGAAAAAGAAAGAAGCAAAGAAAACAAAACAACCCCCCCGAGTAGGCCTAGTGGTCCAGTTGGGCCACAAAGCCACCAAGCCGGCCCAGCTCCTCCCTACCGTCCCCTTCCTCTGCTACAGGGAGGCAGGGGGATCGTGGCGCCCATCCGTCGGCGATGGCCGGGCGTGGCGGCCATCCATCCCCCCTGGCGCCCTACTAATACACCCAGGGCGCCCCCCAAACCCTAGCTTCCCCGTTCCCCTTCCTCCCCCCTGCGCCCCCGTCTGCTTTTCCTTGTCGACGTCGTCGTGCCCATGGACGCCCGAAGCCACCACCCCGAACCCCGCCGTCGTGCCCAGGAGCTACGCCGAGCTCCTCTACATCGTCTGCGCCCTCGACATGGAGCTCAGAGCCACCGCCTCGGCCGCATCGAGCTCGTCTTCTTCCCTCGATCGCCGCTGCCTTCTTCGACTCCGGCCATCATCCTGCTGCTACTAAACTACCACCGGGCCATTGTGCGCCCTCCCCGTGAGCTCCCCTTCCTCCCCGACCCCTCCTGTGCTCCCGTCCGCAGCGTAGATATCCTCCCCTCCGTCCCGACACCATTGCCGACCCCTCCTTACGCCCGCACGGTGCTCTGGCCGAAGCTCCGTGCTCCTCATGCTCACCCGGCCCACTCTGCCCGTTGCGCCCTGGTGCGACTGCACGGCCGTCGCGCTTGTCTCCCCGCGCCCGCAGCAGCTCCTGCTCCTACGCCACTGTCGCTGCTGCGTTGCTCATTTGCACCTGTTGCCCGACACCACACGCCCGCACGCACACCGTCGCCGCGTCGTGAGCCTCGCTCCCATGCCTCCGTCGCGCCTCGCGCACCCGCTTGCTGCTACCGCCGCCTCGGCCCGCCCGCACGCATGCTGCTGTCGCTCTGTTGCTGTTGCGAGCCGCTACTGCTGCTTTCTGCTACCCATGCCGCGCGCCGCCCAACGCCGCTCCCCACCCCGCGCCGTCTGGCCACCGATGCCACTCCCCGCACACGGCCACACTTGCCATCCCCCGCTTGAGCCTGCTGCTCGCCTGCGTCTGAGGAGTCTTGGATTAGGGGGTCTCTGGACAGCCGGACTATATCCTTTGGCCGGACTGTTGGACTATGAAGATACAAGATTGAAGACTTCGTCTCATGTCCGGATGGGACTCTACTTGGCGTGGAAGGAAAGTTAGGCAGTACGGATATGGATATCTCCTCCTTTGTAACCGACCTTGTGTAACCCTAACCCTCTCCGGTGTCTATATAAACCGGAGGGTCTTAGTCCGTAGGACAATAACAATCATACCATAGGCTAGCTTCTAGGGTTTAGCCTCTCCGATCTCGTGGTAGATCAACTCTTGTAATACTCATATCATCAAGAATAAATCAAGCAGGACGTAGGGTTTTACCTCCATCAAGAGCGCCTGAACCTGGGTAAAACATTGTGTTCCCTACCTCCTGTTACCATCCGCCTTAGACGCACAGTTCGGGACCCCCTACCCGAGATCCGCCGGTTTTGACACCGACATTGGTGCTTTCAATGAGAGTTCCTCTGTGTCGTCGCCGTTAGGCTTGATGGCTCCTACGATCATCGATAGCGATGCAATCCAGGGTAAGACTTTTCTTCCCGGACAGATCTTTGTGTTCGGCGGCTTCGCACTGTGGGCCAACTCGCTTGGCCATCTGGAGCAGATCGAAAGTTACGCCCCTGGCCACCAGGTCAGGTTTGGAAGTTTAAACTACACGGCCGATATCCGCGAAGACTTGATCTTCGACGAATTCGAGCCTCTGCCTTGTGCGTCACGCGGTCACGATGAGTACGATTTAGCTCTACCATCAGATAGTGTTCAGGAGATCGCAGCGGCAGCCGCTCCGACCCTCAATTCGGAGCCAGTTGCGCCGTCCATGGACGGGTGGATGGACCCCGCCACGGAGGCCTTACCCTCAGCGGTGATCGAGTCGAACATCGACCTTACCCTACACGAGAGCCGTGTTGTCAGACTGCCGGATCCTTCTCCAGCCACGGACTCCGAACTGCCTGCGCCCGTTCCTAGCGAATCCAATTGGGCGCCGATCATGGAGTTTACCTCCGCGGATATTTTTCAGCACTCGCCCTTTGGTGACATACTGAACTCATTAAGGTCTCTCTCCTTGCCAGGAGGATCCTGGCCGAACTATGTCCGACAGGATTGGGATGCGGATGACGAAGAAATTCGCTGCCCACCCACCACCCACTTAGTAGCCACTGTCGACGACTTAACCGACATGCTCGACTTCGACTCCGAAGACATCGACGGTATGGATGACGATGCGGGAGACGAAGAGGAACCACTGCCCGCAGGGCACTGGATAGCCACCTCATCATACGATATATACATGGTGGACACACCCAAAGAAGGCAATGGCGACGAGACAACGGAGGATGACCCCTCCAAGAAGCAACCCAAGCGCCGACGTCAGTGGCGCCGCTCTAAGTCCCGCCAAAGCAAAAGTGGTGATACCGGCACAGGAGATAATAACACTCCGGATAGTGCCGAAGATGGCAACAATCCCCTCCAGCACGATCTAGGATAGGAGGATGGAGAGGCCAGCCCTCCAGAGAGAGCGGCAGATGGAGAGGCGGAGGATGATAATTACATGCCCCCCTCCGAAGACGAGGCAAGCCTCGACGATGACGAATTCGTCGTGCTAGAGGTTCCCGTCAAACAAGAGCGCTTCAAGCGCCGGCTTATAGCCACGACAAATAGCCTTAAGAAAAAGCAGCAGCAGCTTCAAGCTGATCAAGATCTGCTAGCTGACAGATGTACCGAAGTCCTCGCGGCCGAGGAATATAAAATCGAACGCCCCTCCAAGAGTTACCCAAAATGCAGGTTGCTACCCCGACTGGAGGAAGAAGCATATGACGCGGCTGATCGGCCACCTCGTGGTCGCGATAGAGAGGCATTCCAGCCAAAAGCTCAGCCTGCACCCCGACGCCATTCAAATAAAAAGGCATGGGGAAATACGCCAGACCTACGAGACGTATTGGAGGACAAAGCAAAACATGCAAGATCGATTTATGGATCATGAGGGCGCGCCACTATGCGAGACGATAAACGTCACAACGGATACAGTAAAAGTAAATCCGGCCGGGCCGAACATAGCGGGCAAGACTCATTGGAGTTGCGTTGCGATATAGCCCAGTATAGAGGTGCCGCACACCCCTTATGCTTCACAGATGAAGTAATGGATCATCAAATCCCAGAGGGTTTCAAACCCGTAAACATAGAATCATACGACGACACGACAGATCCTGCGGTATGGATCGAGGACTTCGTCCTGCACATCCACATGGCCCGCGGTGATGACCTACACACAATCAAATACCTCCCACTCAAACTTAAAGGACCAGCTCGGCATTGGCTCAACAGCTTGCCAGCAGAGTCCATTGGCTGTTGGGAAGATCTGAAAGCCACATTCCTCAACAACTTTCAGGGCACTTATGTGCGAACACCAGACGCCGATGACCCGAGCCATATAATCCAGCAGCCAGAGGAATCGGCCAGGCAATTCTGGACACGGTTCCTAACAAAGAAAATCAAATTGTCGACTGTCCGGATGCAGAGGCCCTAGAAGCTTTTAAACACAACATCCGCGACGAGTGGCTAGCCCGGCACCTTGGTCAGGAAAAGCCGAAATCTATGGCAGCCCCCACGACACTCATGACCCGCTTTTGTGCGGGAGAAGACAGCTGGCTGGCTCACAGTAATAACATATCAAAGAACCGTGGTACTTCAGATACCAAGGACGGCAATGGCAGGTCACGTCGCAACAAACATAAGCGCCGCATTAACAGTGACAATACCGAGGAGACGGCAGTCAATGCCGGATTCAAAGGCTCTAAACCCGGTCAGCGGAAGCCATTTAAAAGAAGCACTCCGGGCCCGTCCAGTTTGGACTGCATACTTGATCGTTCGTGTCAAATACACGGCACCCCCGACAAGCCAGCCAACCACACCAATAGGGATTGTTGGGTATTCAAGCAAGCCGGCAAGTTAAATGCCAAAAAAAAAGATAAGGGGCCACCTAGCGATGACGAGGAAGAGCCCCGGCAGCCGAACACCAGAGGACAGAAGAGGTTCCCCCCACAAGTGCGGACGGTGAACATGATATACGCAACCCACATCCCCAAGAGGGAGCGGAAGCATGCGCTCAGGGACGTATATGCGTTGGAGCCAGTCGATACAAAGTTCAACCCATGGTCCTCCTGTCCGATCACCTTCGATCGCAGGGACCACCCCAATAGTATCCGTCATGGCGGATTCGCCGCAATGGTCCTAGACCCAATCATTGATGGATTTCACCTCACTCGAGTCCTTATGGATGGCGGCAACAACCTGAACCTGCTTTACCAGGACACAATGCGCAAAATGGGTATAAACCCCTCAAGAACCAAACCCACAAAAACGACCTTTAAGGGCATCATACCACGTGTAGAGGCCCATTGCACAGGCTCAGTCACACTAGAAGTGGTCTTCGGATCCCCGGATAACTTCCGAAGCGAAGAGTTAATCTTCGGTATAGTCCCGTTCCGCAGTGGTTATCATGCACTGCTCGGGCGAACCGCATTTGCGAGATTCAATGCGGTACCGCATTATGCATACCTCAAGCTCAAGATGCCATGACCTCAGGGGGTCATTACAGTTAATGGAAACACAGAGCGCTCTCTCCGAATGGAGGAGCACACTGCGGCCCTCACAGCGGAAGCGCAAAGCAGCCTCTTAAGGCAATCCACTAGTTCGGCGTTTAAGGACCCAAACACCTTCAAGCGCGCCCGGAGTAATCAGCAATAGGACCGCCTGGCACGTTCTGATCTCGCATAGCAATGCGGCCCCCACCCTGGCCCAAGCCAAACGGCGAAATTCGTGCCATGCGTACATAATTACGCATTAAAAATACCATGGGCACAGGCAGGGAGGGGGGCATGACTACGACACGCCCCAAGACGCGGCTTAAACCGCACTAGGGGCTTCCCGTTTTGTTATTTTCTTTTCATGACTTTAATCTCTGGAAACCCGGTCCGGCAGCATGATTGCCGAACATATGATGCAGCAACCAAGAAGGCAGAAAGCTACGTCACACCACGGAACTCCCAGGTGGATTACGATAACGAGTGTAATACTTGCCTTAATACTATTCTTCAGCTCTCCCTTGGAGGGGACATAGTCCTACTTTTTTCTTATTGCACTGCATGTATCATTCTGCTTTAACGCACCTTTTTGAATAAACAATGCATAGCATTAAGACTATTATTGCATTCGTCTTTATATATATATATATATATATATATATATATATATATATATATATATATATATGTTCATTCATGACATCCAGCACCCGTACACTCTGGTACAACCAATACGCTAGGGGATTAAGCATACCCCACAATACGGCGTGAGAAGTCCGGATACTTTCAACAGTGCGACACCCCGAACTTATAGCATTATATGCATCAGCTCCGAATCATGTCTTGGGTCAATAGTTGGGTTTGCCCGACTCCCATGTTTTGGTACCTTACGTTCCGCTATATCATCTAAGGTAGCACTGGGAGAACTACTGCGATTGTACCCCGGTTCTGCTGGGCTAAGCACCTCAGTAGAGAAAGCTAAAACTGACTGTCATGATAAGGCGAGAGACTGGTCGCTGTTCGAGAGGTTTTCGAGTCCTTAAAGACTTATGCCACTTAGAGCGAGGAGTCGGCCCTGTCCGACTTAAGACGTGTATCGCGCCCCGAGTTCGGCCTTCCGAACACTAGGGGCTTCGCCGAAATTTAAAATTATAGAACTCTATGGCTAAGTGAGAGTGATAACGCATTATAGTCCGATTGCCTTATTCGTTATGCTGAGCACCTCCCTCGAAGGACCCAAAAATGGGAACAAGAGTACTCAGGTTTATCCCGAACACCCCAACAGTCGTGGCATGGGGGCAGAAGCTGACAACTAGCCATCTCTCAGATTTGATAAACAGCCGAACAGAAGGTAATATTTTATATTCAAACAAGCGTTGCATAGCGCATATGAACAAGTTTTCATGAATACAGGATTACACGAGCGGGTTTACTCAAATATTGTATCTTTGGTACACTCGTCCGCTACGAGACGCGCACCCTTCAGGACACCCACATAGTACATCTCGGGGTGGCGATGCTCCTTTCCCTCCGGCGGCCCTTCCTTGATCAGCTTCATGGTGTCTAGCTTGGCCCATTGCACCTTCACACGGGCGAAAGCCCGGCGCGCACCTTTGATGCAGACGGACCGCTTGACGACTTCCAGCCGTGGGCAGGCATCCACAAGCCGCCTCACCAGGCCGAAATAGCTGTTCGAAAGGGCATCGCCAGGCCATAGCCGGACTATAAAGCCCTTCATGGTCTGTTCGGCCGCCTTGTGTAGCTCGACCAGCTGCTTTAGCTGGTCGCTCATAGGCACCGGGTGTTCGATCCCAGTATATTGGGCCCAGAACAACTTCTCCGTTGAGCTTCCCTCCTCGGCCTGGTAAAACGTTGCGGCATCCGACACGCTGCGGGGCAAATCTGCGAATGCTCCTGGAGAGCTTCGGATTCGGGTAAGTAATAACTAATTTACTTTCACATGCTTGCTTTGCATATAGAATGCCTTACCCGCCGCTATCTTCTTCATCGCATCAATCTCCTGGAGGGCCTTTTGGGCTTCGGCCTTGGCATTCTTTGCGCTCTCGAGGGCCGCGGCAAGCTCAGACTCTCGCGTCTTCAAGTCAAGCTCCAACGCCTCGTGCTTTGTCACGAGAGCGTGGAGCTCTTGCTGCACCTCGCCCACCCGAGCCTCCTGCCTTTCCCGCTCAGTGCGCTCCTTGGCCGCTTTGTTTTCGGCCTCGGATAGCGCTTGCTTCAGGGTCGCCACCTCGGCCGTGGCCCCTGGCAAATTCATGATGATCCTGTCATTTTGCAATCGCATTCCTTTCATATATGTCCATAGACTAGGTACTACTTACCTTTGTTCTCCTCGAGCTGCCTCTTGGCAAGGCCGAACTCTTCCGTGGACCCTTTGAGGTCCTCCTTCAGTGCGGCGACCTCCGTAGTCAACGCGACAGAGGCCAGCAGCGAAGCCTGCATACGCATATAGACATACTTATATTAGACTCCAGCGATAGTGTTTGACCCTCTGTTCGGCTTTTCTTTGTGAACACCGAACAGAGTATCAGGGGCTACTGTCTATGCGGTAATATTTTTCCCGTATTTCAAAAACTTACCTCAAAGCCTGTTAGAAGGCTGGCATAGGCTTCAGTAGGCGGACTGAACCTTCTGGACCACCGCACTCATAATAGTGCGATGCTCCTCGTCGATAGAAGCGATGCGAAGCGCTCCCAACAGATTGTCCGGTGCCTTTGGATGGACAAAGGTCACCGGCACAGGCGTCTTGCCCCTCTTGGAAGGAGGCCGCCTGCCCGAGTCCGGAACCACTGGAGGTTCCGGCGCGGTGTTCGGCTAAGGGCCGAACTCGGAGCCCTCGGGGGCCTTGTTCCCTCTACTCCCGGAGTCCAGAAGGTCGCCTCGAGGCGCCTCCGGGACTGTCTCCCCTCGACCCGGTGCCTCTTGAGACGACACCTCGGCGTTATCCATAGGGCAAGGGGAGGTGGCGGTCGGAAGTGGATCGCTATCCATATCCGACGAGTCCAGGGAGCCGTCCGACGAGGATACGTCGATACGGGCTCGGGGCGGTCTGCATAATAACGATTCGGCGTTAGGAGAAGCAGTGCGCCAAAGGAATGCTATGAGCTACTCTGGTATCCGAATACTTACGACTTCGCCAGGGGCTTGGCCCTGGGCAGCCACTCGTCTTCGCCTTCGGCGGCGGTGGTGGAACTGTCCGGAAGGAGAGTCCTTCCCTTCTTGGACCCTTCGGCCCCCTCAGTTGGGGAGGCCTTCCTTTTCTTGTCTCCCTCGACTGGAGGGGGAGCGTCTCCATCTTCCTCCTCGTCTTCGTGGGAGGAGTGCGCCGAGGAGTCCTCGGACGATGAGTCCGATATCAACTGGCGCCGGGAACTCTTTCGGGTTCCCTTGGCCTTCTTGGTCTTCTCCGGCACCTTGTAAGGAGCCAGAGTCAGCATCTCCGTCAGGAGAGCGTCCGCAGTGTCTTCGGGCAGAGGGGCCGGATAGTTAATCTGCCCCGACGTCTCCACCCAGTCCTGTCAAAGGTATGGAGCTCAGACCCCGCACATGATTAAGCTAGGGGAAATAAATATCCTACTAGATGTATATAACTCATCGAACGCGCTAGGCGCTTTGCGCTTAGCCCGCGGTCCTCGGCGAGAGAGGGAGAGACCTCGACGCCCTTGAACAGCACCCTCCAGACGTCCTTGTGCATCGTATCAAAGAGCTCGCTCAGAGTCTGGTGCTAGGCCGGGTCGAACTCCCACAAGTTAAAATCCCGTTGTTGACACGGGAGGATCCGGCGGATGAGCATGACCTGGACTATGTTGACAAGCTTGAGTGAGGGAGTCCTGGATTAGGGGGTGTCCGTATGGCCGGACTAAACCTTCAGCCGGACTCCTGGACTATGAAGATACAATATTGAAGACTCTGTCCCATGTCCGGAAGGGACTTTCCTTGGCGTGGAAGGCAAGCTTGGCGATACGGATGTTCAGATCTCCTACCATTGTAACCGACTCTATGTAACCCTAACCCTCTCCGGTGTCTATATAAACCGGGGGGTTTTAGTCCGTAGGACAACATAGACATCAACAATCATACCATAGGCTAGCTTCTAGGGTTTAGCCTCTCTGATCTCGTGGTAGATCTACTCTTGTACTACCCATATCATCAATATTAATCAAGCATGACGTAGGGTTTTACCTCCATCGAGAGGGCCCAAACCTGGGTAAAACTTCGTGTCCCTTGCCTCCTGTTACCATCCGGCCTAGACGCACAGTTCGGGACCCCCTACCCGAGATCCGCCGGTTTTGACACCGACATTGGTGCTTTCATTGAGAGTTCCTCTGTGCCGTCGCCATCAGGCCCGATGGCTCCTACGATCATCAATGGCGATGCAGTCCAGGGTGAGACCTTCCTCCCCGTATAGATCTTCGTCTTTGGCGGCTTCACACTGCGGGCCAATTCACTTGGCCATCTAGAGCAGATCGAAAGCTACGCCCCTGGCCGTCAGGTCAGATTCGGAAATTTAAACTACACGACTGACATCCGCGGGGACTTGATCTTCGACGGACTCGAACCACCGTCGAGTGGCCGCACTGTCACGACGAGCATGATCTAGCTCTGCCGCTGAACAGTGCCCTGGAGGCCGCACCCGCATCGGCTCCGACCCTTAGTTCGGAGCCAACCGCGCCGATCGAGGATGGGCGGTTGGACACCACCTCAGGGGTTGTGATCCCAACGACGGTTGAGCCGAACACCAGCCCCGTACTCTGCGAGACTCGTGACTCCATGGAGCCAGATTCTTCTCCGGACTCTGAACCCTCCGTGCCCCTGCCGATCGAATCTGATTGTGTGCTGATCATGGAGTTCACGGCCGCGGACGTCTTTCAGCACTCGCCTTTCGGTGATATCCTGAAGTCACTGAAGTCTCTCTCTTTATCAAGAGAGCCCTGGCCGGATTACGGTCAGCAAGGTTGGAGTACTGACGATGAAGAAATTCAAAGCCCACCCACCACCCACTTTGTAGCCACTGTCGACGATTTAACCGACATGCATGACTTTGACTCCGAAGACATCGACGGTATGGACGCCGATGAAGGAGACAATGAAGAACCAGCGCCTGTTGGGCCCTGGAACGCCACCTCGTCATATGACGTATACATGGTGGACGCACCAAAAGATGACGACGAGGAGCGGAAGGACGCACCGAAGGCCTGTTCCCTCGAAAAGCAGTCAAAACGGCGACGCAAGCGCCGCCCCAAATCCCGCCTCGACAGAAATAGCGATAACACAGACCCAGCGCTGGAGCAGGGCGAACCACTGCCGGACAACTGCAATCCGGATATTCAAACCGAACAAACAAATCCTATCAGGGATAATGGTCCGGACGACATAACGCCGGACAGGCACCCGGAGCATCAGAATGCCCGCGAAAGGCTCATTGCCACCGCAAGGATCATTAAAAAGCAGAAGCAAAGGCTCAAGGCCGTGCAAAACAAACTCCAATTCAGATGGAGTAAAATACTTAATACAGCAGCAATGTACGGCGACGATCGCCCCTCAAAGAGCTACCCAAAGCGGAAGCTGCTACCTGAATTCAATGAGGAGGACTCCAACCCCCCACAACCAAATATCAAAGCAACCACCTGGTCGGATAGACGACCCCTCTATCAACACAGAACTACATACAATGCCGCTCACAATACAACACGCGACCCACGCAAGGGCTCGCACCCAAAGGACGGCGCAACAAGATCCATCTATGGACCACGCAAGCGCACCCCAGCATACAATGCAACACAACAAGCATCAGAACAACACGATACACCCAGTTACAGGGGTGCCGCACAACCCCTATGTTTCACCGAAGAGGTGCTGGACCATGAATTTCCAGAGGGATTCAAGCCCGTACACATAGAGGCATACGATGGAACAACAGACCCTGGGGTTTGGATTGAGGACTATATCCTTCATATCCATATGGCTCGAGGAGATGATCTCCACGCCATCAAATACTTACCCCTCAAGCTTAAAGGGCCAGCTCGTCACTGGCTCAAAGGCCTCCCCGAAAGCTCCATTGGAAGTTGGGAAGAGCTCGAAGACGCCTTTCGAGCAAATTTTCAAGGAACTTATGTTCGACCTCCGGATGCGGACGATTTGAGTCATATAACTCAACAGCCCGGAGAGTCAGCCCGAAAGCTTTGGAACAGGTTTCTCACTAAAAAGAACCAGATTGTCGACTGTCCGGACGCCGAAGCCTTGGCAGCTTTCAAGCATAGCGTCCATGACGAATGGCTTGCCAGACACCTCGGCCAAAATAAGCCGAGAACGATGGCCGCATTAACAAACCTCATGACCTGCTTTTGCGCGGGTGAGGACAGCTGGCTAGCCAGATGCAGCACCAGCGACCCCAGTACATCTGAAGTCAGAGATGGAAACGGGAAATCACGGCGCAACAGCAATAGCAAACGCCGGAATAAAGAAGACAACACGAAGGGCACGACAGTAAATGCTGGATTCAAAAGCTCCCGGCCAGGTCAAAAGCCGCCCACTAAAGGCACCAGGGATGAACCGTCCAGCCTCAACAAAATTCTGGACCAGGTATGTCAGATACATAGTACCCCTAGCAAGCCCGCTAATCACACCCACAGAGAATGTTGGGTCTTCAAGCAGTCCGGCAAGCTCAACGCCGTACACAAGGGGGAGGATACACCAAGTGAAGACGAGGACGAGCCTCCCAAGCAAGACACTGGGGAACAAAAGAAATTCCCACCAGAAGTCAAAACAGTAAACGTACTACACACGATCAAGGGAAAAAATAATGCGGCACCCCCAGGAAAATATACCCAAGTGCCTGTCACCGCGAAGTCCTGCCAATGGTCATCTCAACCGATCATTTTCGACCATCGCGATTACTCAACAAGTATCCGACACGCAGGATGGGCTGCCTTGGTATTAGATCCAGTAATTGGCGGATATCACTTCACACGAGTCTTGATCGACGGCGGCAGCAGCCTAAACCTAATATACCAGGATACAATCCGCGGGATGGGGTTAGACCCAACACAAATTCGCCATAGCAATACTACCTTTAAAGGAGTAACGCCAGGCCCAGGGGCTAGTTGTACGGGCTCCCTCCTACTACAAGTCATATTCGGCTCCCCCGATAACTTCCGTAGCGAGCATTTAACCTTCCACATCGCTCCGTTTCAAAGTGGCTATCAAGCACTGCTCGGGCGCGAAGCTTTCGCTCGCTTTAATGCAATACCACACTATGCCTCCCTCACACTCAAGATGCCCGGTCCACGCGACATCATTTCAGTGCACGGAAATATCAAGCGATCTCTGCGCGCCGAAGAGAGTGAGGCTGCCTTGGCAGCCACACACTAAAGGCGCCCGGACTAGCCAAAGCGCCCCATAGGTCGTCAAGACCTCAGACACAACTAATCGAGTCCGGCGCTGCTACTTATACTGAATAAATGGTCACACCCCTATTTACAAGGGGCTCAACGCGCGCAGACATGTGGCCATTCCTCCTCATCTTGAATTATGCATAGTTTCTTTAATTATCTTTTTGCACGACAACCTTTTTCACCTAAATTCCTATCTTTTATAGACGATCATCATGCCACACCCGTCCAGGATACGGCACAACGGAGATACAGGCGCAAACATGCAGCAGGGACCCGCTCCAAGGATTCTTTTTAGATTAAGACCCTGCGTAAACCTTTTTTACTGTCTCTTGTTGATACATATCCACCGTTGAGAAGGATGCTGACGTCTTGGCATGTGGCCACGCCAGACCAATGCACGTACCTGGACATAAGGGGCTTCTTATGAAGGCCATTATTTAGGCCCGGTTTATACCACAGAGACCGAATACCTTAGGGAGTGTTCGGCGTCGTGAGTTTGGCCCTATATGCATCAGCTCCGAATCATTGTCTTTGGTCAAATGTTGGGTTTGCCCGGCTCCTGTGTTTTGGTGCCTTACGTTTCGCTTTACCGGCTATGGTAGCACCAGGAGAACTACTGCGATTGTGCCCTGGTTCATCCGGACGAGCACCTCAGTAGAGAAAGCCGAAAACTGACTGTCATGATCTAGCGCGAGACTAGTCAACCACTCGATGACCCATGGGAATGTTAGAATTCCTCCGCCTTAATGAAGGGCCGCTTTCCGGCCAGGCATATACGCACCCCGGGATCGGGAGAGTGCGGAGCCACCAGGGGCTATCTAGTAGCCCCACTGCCAAACTCTTATGGCTAAGTGAAAGTGTTAAAGCATTATAGTCCGGTTGCCTCGCTCGCTCCGCTATCACCTCCTTAATAGGACCAAGACGTTGGGTTAAGTGTGAACGCGTGTTTCTGCGAACACCTCCGCATTATATGCGTGGGGGTTGAAGCCGACGACTGCAATCTTTCAGGTTATACACATGTATACATAAATGGCCGCCCAGGAGGCATCACATTACTTTCAGGCAAAAGTATAAAAGTAGCCTTATGAAAATTTATAAAAGCATTTCGCTTACAATGAGATTACATGTCACTCAAACATAATATTTTTTGAGCACTGGGTCTCTATCAAACGAGCACCCTCAAGAACTTCCTCAAAGTAGTGCTCAGCAGCCCTTCGACCTATGGCCGAATCCTGCACTGCAACAGTGGTAGTATTCATCTCTGCCCAGTATGCTTTAGCACGGGCAAAGGCCATTTGTGCGCCTTCTATGCACGCCAACCTCTTCATCGCATTTATGCACGGCACCACGTCAAGGAACTGCTGCACCAAGCTGAAATAGCTGCTCGGTTTCGACCTTCTCGGCCATAGCTGATCCACAACAGACCTCATGGAGAGTCCGGACAACCTATTTAGTTCGGCCCATTCGGCTAATTGGTCCGTCAATGAAAGCGGACGCTCGGGAGAAAGGAATTGTTTCTAAAACAGCTGGTCTACTTCACGGTCTGTCTGACTCTGGAAGTATTTGGCCGCATCGGCAGCGCTCGCTGCCAAATCTATATACACATCCTCCGAACTCCACAGCCGATCCAAGAGGGGCATACCGTGGATCTCCGAACTTCCTTTGCAGCATAAAGGATTTCCCGGCTACAATATCCCCGGCTTCCCGCAGCTCCTCCTTCTTTGCCCTCATAGCAGAGCAGAGGTCTTTTCCCGTTGCAGCAGCCTTCTCAAGGTCCGATGCCTTCGCCTGGTTTTCCTTTTCAAGAGCCCGGCAATGGTCGACGACGGCTTTTAATTCTACGGCCATATTGGCCATCTTATCCTGGCTCTCGCCATGCGCGGCCTTCTCGGCTCGCAACTCTTCGGCCGCCTTCAAAGCAGTCGCATTACCCAATCTCGCTTGTTCCTTGGCTCGGGCAAGTTCCGCCCGCAAGGCTTCAACAGTGGCAGCTCCATCTGCAGTAATAACATGTTAAATATACTGGCTTCCTGCTGCTCTTACTATGCGGCGTTTACCAGATAATAACACCTACCCTGCGCCTTGTCAAGCCTTTTGTTAACAAGCTCGATGTCAGCGTCTGCCGCATCCAACTGCCGTTTTAAATGGGCAAACTCGCTAGTCCGGCTAGCCACCGGAGCTTCCATCACCCGCTCATAAAAACAGTATGGTTACTACCTGGGATTATGATCCTCTGATCGTCGTTGTTCCCAATGACAACCAGAGTCTCAGGGGCTACTATCTACACAGGGCACACTTAGCATGTGCAGAACTATCATACATTATTTTACGTACCTTAAAACCTGTTAGTAAACTCATAAAAGCTTTATGCAATCCACTTTCGGCGGACGAGATTCTCTCCATCACCGTATTCATCAGCACATGGTGTTCATCTGAGATGGCCGCTCGCCCCACCAACTCCCTCAAAACATCCGACCGTACACTAGACGGTGCCGGACTCGTTTGCCTGCTCTCTTCGGGAGCCGGACACGGGAAGCTTCGGGGGTCGACGGAATTATCTTCTGGCCTCGCCAGACCCGGAGAGGCCCTCCGCGACGACACTTCAGGATCGCCCGCTTCCAGAGCGAAGGAGTCCGGAGGAGGCGTTTCGCTCTCCATCATCTACGGAAGAAGATCCCTCGAAGACGAGCTCATCTGAGAGGGGCTAAGGCCCGAACTGCAAAGATATATGCAGTGGTTATTTTCTCAGAAGAAAAGACGGCATATCTATACTATTAAAGTACTTTGGGTCACTTACGACTCGAGGGAGAATTGATCCCCCCGGACTTTGTGCAGCAACCGCACCCCCCGGGGTAGGACCCTCTGTGGGAGACTTCTTCTCCCGTTTGGAAGCTTCGGCTTCCGAATCCCCGGACGCAATCCTTTTCCTCTTCTGATCATCTTCCTTCATGGAGACGCTCGCTCCCTCGGTAGAGCGGCCAGCGTTGGGGGCCCGCGACTGCCCGCATTTTCCTTCAAGGGCTCCGGGCAGGGTGCGGCCTGGAGCATCTTTTCCAATATCGGATTTTTCAAACCCTCAGGGAGGGGGGCCGAGCACCGAATCAACTTCGCCTTCGTTAGCCAGTCCTGGTCAAAAAGCAAACACTCAGAAATAACTTCGCATCAAAGGAGAGGTAGTGCGCTCGGTCGGAAGTCGCCTTACCTGTTCGGCGGCGCGGTTGCTACTCAGGCCCGCGTCCTCGGTGATTTCCGGACACTCCAGTTGAGGTCCGAAGAACGACTTGTACATCTCCTCGTGCGTCAGGCCAAGGAAATTTTGAATGGCGCACGGTCCCTCGGGATTGAACTCCCACAAGCGAAGAGGCCGGTGTTTGCAAGGCTGGACTTGACGAACCAGCATAACTTGTGTTACCGCAACCAAACTGAAATCTCCATTAAAGAGATCTTGAATGCGGCTTTGCAGTATAGGCACGTCCTTGGTCGGACCCCAGCTCAATCCTCTGCTAATCCATGACATCAGTGGTGGTGGAGGGCCCGGGCGAAAGACAGGGGCGGCCGCCCACTTGGCACTTCTAGGAGCCGTGATGTAGAACCACTCCTGTTGCCATAATTCAGACACCTCCGGAATGGAACCTTTGGGCCATGAAGCTCCCGTCATCTTGTGTATTGAGGCACCTCCACACTCCGCATGTTGCCCCTTGATCATCTTCGTTTTTACTTCAAAGGTCTTGAGCCATAGGCCAAAGTGAGGGGTAACCCGGAGGAAGGTCTCGCACACAACAATAAATGTCGTGATATGAAGAAAGGAGTCCGGAGCTAGATCATGGAAATCTAGCCCGTAGTAAAACATCAAGCCCCTGACAAAAGGATCCAATGCAAGGCCTAGACCTTGGAGGAAGTGGGAGATGAACACGACGCTCTCGTTGGGTTCGGGGGAGGGGACGGCCTGCCCCCGGGGAGGCAGCCGATGCAGAATCTCGGCGGTCAGATATCTGGCCTCCCTCAACTTTTTGACGTCTTCTTCCATGATGGAAGAAGGCACCCATCAGCCTTGAAGGCTAGATCCGGACATGACTGAAGGTTCGGAGCACCTGACCTGAACTTTGGGCGTTTGAGCTTGAGGTGGGGGAAGGATTCGGTTGAGCACGGGAGGGAAAAATAAAAGGCCTCGTCCCTTTATAAAGAGGGTGGATATCGAGCGTCCTCTCCATGTCCGTTTGGACTTGCCTATGATCTAGGAGTCCTAGAAGCGGTTGGGTTACCCACGCCCATATTGATGAGAATCCCGGAATAAGGGGACACAATCTCTACTTTGACAAGACGTGCCAAGGAAACCGCCTCACATAACGCGCTGAGGTGGGATAATGAAACGATTCGGATAAAGCCTTGGCCGTGGTGTGTCACGCTACGGAATACGTCAGCAGATTAGATTTGTGTAAATATTGTTCTCTCTATGGCAATATGTGGAAAACTTATTTTGCAGAGCCGGACACTATCTTTGTGTTTAAAATCTTCTATAAAGTACTTGGAGGAGGAACCCGCCTTGCAATGCCGAAGACAATCTTCGCGCCGGACTCGTCGTCATTGAAGCCTGGTTCAGAGGCTGCTGAGGGAGTCCTGGATTAGGGGGTGTCCGGATGGCCGGACTATACCTTTAGCCGGACTCCTAGACTATGAAGATACAAGATTGAAGACTTCGTCCCGTGTCCGGAAGGGACTTTCCTTGGCGTGGAAGGCAAGCTTGGCGATACGGATGTTAAGATCTCCTACCATTGTAACCAACTCTATGTAACCCTAACCCTCTTCGGTGTCTATATAAACCGGGGGGTTTTAGTCCGTAGGACAACATAAACATCAACAATCATACCATAGGCTAGCTTCTAGGGTTTAGCCTCTCTGATCTCGTGGTAGATCTACTCTTGTACTACCCATATCATCAATATTAATCAAGCAGGACGTAGGGTTTTACCTCCATCGAGAGGGCCTGAACCTGGGTAAGACTTCGTGTCCCTTGCCTCCTGTTACCATCTGGCCTAGACGCACAGTTCGGGACCCCCTACCCGAGATCCGCCGGTTTTGACACTGACATTGAGCTTCTTGCTTGCCATACTCCGGATACATTTCTGGAGTCCATCCAGCTCCACCGATGAACCCCACGACAAGCCCTTCTCTTTCCAAGAAGTGAGCCGTGTAGGGAATCCAGATCGAAACTCGAGGGCCGCCGCCCATTTGGTGTCGCGCGACTCGGTGATGTAGAACCAGGCCGATTGCCACCCCTTTATGGTCTCCAGGAAGGAGCCCTCAAGCCATGTGACATTGGGCATCTTGCCCACCATGGCTCCGCCGCATTCTGCTTGTTGGCCTCCCACCACCTTCGGCTTGATGTTAAAGGTCTTCAGCCATAGGCCGAAGTGGGGCCGGACGCGGAGGAAAGCCTCACAGACGGCGATGAACGCTGAAATGTTGAGGATGAAGTTCGGGGCCAGATCATGAAAGTCCAGCCCGTAGTAGAAGATGAGACCACAGCCGAATGGATGAAGGGGAAACCCCAGTCCACGGAGGAAGTGGTGGAGGAAAACTACCCTCTCATGAGGTTCCAGGGTAGGAACGATCTGCCCCGCAGCGGGCAGCCGATGCGCGATATTCGCGACTAAGTATCCGGCGCCGCACAGCTTTTTGATGTGCCCCTCTGTAACGGAGGAAGCCATCCATTTGCCCCCCGCTCCGGTCATGTTTGGAGAAGGTTGAGGGGAAGGATGTGGACTTGGGCGTTGGAGATCGAGTGCGCAAGAACGGATAAGCAAGGAGGAAGAAGGCGTGGGTAGAAAAAGGTTAAACCTTATCCCTTTATAAGGGCGGCCGAAGCCATGCGGCCCCACTAGCCTGGTAAAACTCGCTTATTCCCCAAGCGCCGTAATCGATGGCGCGGTTGGGTTACCCACGCCCGTATTGATGAGAATCCCGTAATAAGGGGGACACGATCCCTGCTTTGACATGACGTGTCAAGAAACCGTCTCGCGTTATGTGTGGAGCTGGTCGAAGAAAAACGGTTCGAATAATCACCGAGTCATGGCCTGATGTCATGTTGCCAAACTGTGTCAGCAGATTAAGATTTGTGGAAATATTATTCTCTCTATGGTGGTATGTGGAATTTATTTTGCAGGGCCGGACACTATCCTGGTATTCAAACTCTTTTGTGATGTGTTCGGAGGAGGAACCCGCCTTGCAATGCCGAAGACAACACTGTGCGCCGGACTCATCGTCATTGAAGCCTGGTTCAGGGGCTACTGAGGGAGTCCTGGATTAGGGGGTCTCCGGACAGCCGGACTATATCCTTTGGCCGGACTATTGGACTATGAAGATACACGATTGAAGACTTCGTCTCGTGTCCGGATGGGACTCTACTTGGCGTGGAAGACAAGTTAGGCAGTACGGATATGGATATCTCCTCCTTTGTAACCGACCTTGTGTAACACTAACCCTCTCTGGTGTCTATATAAACCGGAGGGTTTTAGTCCGTAGGACAACAACAATCATACCATAGGCTAGCTTCTAGGGTTTAGCCTCTCCGATCTCGTGGTAGATCAACTCTTGTAATACTCATATCATGAAGAATAAATCAAGTAGGACGTAGGGTTTTACCTCCATCAAGAGGGCCCGAACCTGGGTAACACATCGTGTTCCCTGCCTCCTGTTACCATCCGCCTTAGACGCACAGTTCGGGACCCCCTACCCGAGATCCGCCGGTTTTGACACCGACAGCGTCCCCATCGCC
>NC_057794.1:560982375-560986054 GCF_018294505.1 Triticum aestivum | reverse complement strand
CCCCGACCGGCCGGCCTCGCCTCCGCCTCGACGCCCGCGTGCGTCCCGCCGTGGCTCCCGGCCGGCTGGCACCCGCGCCCGATAACCGCCCGGTGGCTCTGGGCCACTGCCCAGGGGCCCCACGCCCCTGTCCAAAAAAAAGAAAAAGACGTTTAAACATATATTAATAAAAATAATTAATTAATTAACAAATTAATTAGTTAGTAATTAATTATTTAACGTAATTAACTCTGTTTAACTACGCTAATTAACTAGGTTAACTAACTAGATCTGTTTAATTAAGTTGGGGCAATGACAGGTGGACCCTAGTCAAACATTTTAACCGGTCAACAGTTGACTGATGACTGCTGACTCAGCAGTCAACAGGGCCCACTGCCAGCCTCTGTACTACTCTACTGTGTACACTTTGTTTGCGCATGTAGCAATTTAGTCTTTATTTTCGAATTAAATGTAATTTCAAAATATTGCTAAAACTTTAGAAAATCATATAAAATAATCCGTAATTCAGATGAAAAAGTTTTGTACATGAAAGTTGCTCAGAACGACGAGACGAATTCGTATACGCAGTCCGTTTGTCAGCCACGCGTCCCCAGCATAGCGAACATGCAACTTTCCCCCTCCGGTTCATCTGTCCGAAAACGTGTAACACCGGGAATACTTTCCCGGATGTTTCCTCCCTTCGCCGGTATCACCTATCCCTGCGTTAGATCACCCCTGGCACCACGTATTACCTTGTTATGTTTTGTGATGCTTTGTTTGCTCCGTATTTACTGTTTTCCCCCCCTCTTCTTCTCCGGTAGACCCCGAGACCATTGCTGATGGCACTAAGTACGACTACGTCACCGACGACCCTTCTTCCTGTACAAAAAAGTTTCCAGGCAAGCCCCCCCTTGATCACCAGATATCACCTACTCTTCTCTATACTGCTTGCATTAGAGTAGTGTAGCATGTTACTGCTTTTCGTTAATCCTATCCTGATGCATAGCCTGTCCTTGCTACTACTGTTGTTACCTTTACCTGCAATCCTAATGCTTAGTATAGGATGCTAGTTTGTCATCAGTGGCCATACATTCTTGTCCGTCTGCCATGCTATACTATCGGGCCGTGATCACTCGGGAGGTGATCACGGGTATATACTATATACTTTATACACGATACATGTGATGACTAAAGTTGGGTTGGCTCGAGGAGTACCCGCGGTTGATTCACGAATTGGGGGCTGGAAGGACATACTTTCTCGACAGCCCTCTATGTGGATCTTTGTGGCGAAGCGACATGGTAGGTTGAGACCACCTAGGAGAGAGGTGGGCCTGGCCCTGGTCGGCGTTCGTGGTTATTTCAAGATAACACGTTTAATGAGATCTTGGTATTTGATCTGAGTCTGGCCACTGGCCTATATGCACTAACCATCTACGCGGGGACAGTTATGGGCACTCGACGTCGTGGTATCAGCCGAAGCCTTCGTGACGTCAGCGACTGAGCGGCGCGCGCCGGGTTGGACTGGAACGCCTGCTCTTGTATAAGGAAGGCTAGGTCTGCTCACCGGCCGCGTACGCAACGTGCAGGTGTGCAATGGGCGATGGCCCAGACCCCTGCGCCATAGGATTTAGACCGGCGTGCTAACCTCTCTGTTGTGCCTAGGTAGGGCTGCGACGTGTTGATCTTCGAGGCTGGGCATGACCCAGAAAAGTGTGTCCGGACAAAGGGGATCGAGCGTGTTGGGAAATGTGGTGCACCCCTGCAGGGAAGTTAATCTATTCGAATAGCTGTGATCTTCGGTAACAGGACGACTTGGAGTTGTACCTTGACCTTATGACAACTAGAATCGGATACTTAATAAAACACACCCTTCCAAGTGCCAGATACAACCGGTGACCGCTCTCTCACAGGGTGACGAGGGGAGGATCATGGGTTAGGATTATGCTACACGATGCTACTTGGTGAACTTACCATCTACTCTCTTCTCCTGCTGCAAGACGGAGGTTACTAGAAGCGTAGTCTTCGAAAGGACTAGCTATCCCCCTCTTATTCCGGCATTCTGCAGTTCAGTCCACATATGATACCCTTATTCCATTTGATACCAATGCATACATATGTAGTGTAGCTCCTTGCTTGCGAGTACTTTGGATGAGTACTCACGGTTGCTTTGCTCCCTCTTTTCCCCCTTTCTGTACCCGATTGCTGCGACCAGACGTTGGAGCCCAGGAGCGAGACGCCACCGTCGACGACTACTACTACTACTACTTGGGAGGTGCCTACTACTACGTGCAGCCCGCTGACAATGACCAGGAGTAGTTTAGGAGGATCCCAGGCAGGAGGCCTGCGCCTCTTTCGATTTGTATCCCAGTTTGTGCTAGCCTTCTTAAGTCAAACTTGTTTGACTTATGTCTGTACTCAGATATTGTTGCTTCCGCTGACTCGTCTACGGTCGAGCTCTTGTATTCGAGCCCTCGAGGCCCCTGGCTTGTAATATGATGCTTGTATGACTTATTTTATTTGTAGAGTTGTGTTGTGATATCTTCCCGTGAGTCCTTGATCTTGATCGTACACGTTTGCGTGTATGATTAGTGTACGATTGAATCGGGGGTGTCACAGGCGGTGTAACGCCCGGATAATTAAGCTACAGTGATCCTTTGCTAATGATGCCACGTCACCTCGTTTATAGTTGCTAATCTCGAGTTAGTTCGAAACCGATTCAGATTCAAATTCAAAAATAGGCAGACTATAAAAGTTTTCAAATGTTAAAACTAAAATGTTCGGAGTGAATCAAATAATGCATAGGTAAATATGGTGGAGAAACCACACTTTTATAAAATATTTAAATGCCCAAATGGGAATGAAACAACAACATAACAAATTTATTAAATGCCTTTTGTTAATTATAAAATATTAAAATATTTTACTTAGGGGTTTAAACTTTTTGTAGTAGAGGTATAATTAGTGATACAAATTTAGGCACAACTGTTGTGATTTATAAAACTAAATAAGATAAATAGTAAAAGAACAAAAACAGAAGACGAGACAAATAAAAAAATAAACAAATGGGGCAAAGCCACCCCCCTCTACCTGGGCCAAATGGCCCATTTGGCCATTTAGACCAACCAGGCCAGCGGCTGGCCCACCCTCGCTTCCCCTTATCCCCCCAAAACCCTAACCCACCAACCAAATCACCTCCCAGTCCCCTCCCACGACCCCCACACTCCTCTGCCTCCCTCCCTCGATCCAGATCGGATCGGGGCAATCGGGGCCCGATCCCGAGCTCGCCTCGCCGTGGCTCCCGTTGACATCGTCGCCGTCGCCGCTCCGCACCACCTCGCTGGAGCCCCTCGCCGCCTCAACCCCGTCGCCGAACCCTTCACGCCACCAGCACCTCCGACGCCGCCACTCGGAGCCCGCCGTCCGTCTGCCTCCTCGACAACCCGTCATCCCCGTCCTCCTCCTCGAGCTCGAGCCCGCTGCCATTTTCCCCATGAACGCCGGTGAGACTCCGGCCTCTCCCTCTCTCTACCTCCGTCCGTGACTGCGCCCGACCACCAACCCTTACGCGCGCCGGCCGCGCACCGCGGTCCCGCCAAGCCCGGAGTGTCACCGGGCGCGCTCGCGCCCGCCTCCATCCGCGTGCACGCGCCCACCGCCTTGACTCGCCCGCCGTTCGCCTACCGCGCCTGCGCCTCCCCAC
>NC_057794.1:560965471-560982026 GCF_018294505.1 Triticum aestivum | reverse complement strand
CCCACGTCGCTCTGTCTCTCCCCGCTCGCCGCTCGCGCCCTACTCCCGCTGCCCACGTTGCTGCTCGCCGGAGCCACCGGCCCATGCAGCCACAGCTCCGCCCACCGCCTCGCAACCGGCCTCCGCTGCTGCTGGTCCGCGCCCGCGGCCACCCCTCTCCGTCGACGCCCCGTCTCCGGCCGCTCCAGCCGCCGCGACCGGCGTCTCCCCTGGCCGGCGCCGTGGCCGCCATCGCCCTGCTGCGCCGGCTTAGTGGGCTCCGCAAGCCCCCCTGGGCCTATGACGAACGGGGCCCACGCCCAGAACGAATAAAATAAATAAATAAATAAATAAATAAACTTAATTAATTAACTAAATTAATTAAGTTAATTAATCCTAGTTAATTAATCTAATTAATCTGTTAGCTTAATTAAACAGTAGTTTGTTTAGCCTAATCCCTAATTAACTAAAACAGTCAATGACAGGGGGGTCCCACCCCTGTTGACCAGTCAAACGTTGACTGGTCAACTGGGTCCCTCTGGCCCACCTGTCAGTCACGGGGTACACTTTTGTGTACACTATGCTGGGCGCGCCTAGCAATTTAGCAACTATTTTTGAATTAAAAATAATTCCAAAAATTAATAATTTTTTTTAGAAAATCATATCTTTTAATCCGTAACTCGGATTAAATTATTTTCAACATGAAAGTTGCTCAGAATGACGAGACGAACCCGGATACGCAGCCTGTTCGTCCGCCACGCACCCCTAACATATCAAACTCGCAACTTTCCCCCTCCGGCTACTCTGCCCGAAAACGAGAAACACCGAGGATACTTTCTCGGATGTTCCCCCCCTTCACCGGTATCACCTCATACCGCGTTAGGGCACCTCTAGCACCGATACTTGTCATGTCATGCATCGCTATGCATTTGTTTGCATTATATTTATTGTTTCTTCCCCCTCTTCTCTCGCTAGACATCGAGACCGACGTCGCTGCTACCCAGTACGACTACAGTGTTGACGACCCCTCTCTCTTGCCAGAGCAACCAGGCAAGCCCCCCCTTTGATCACCAGATATTGCCTACTCTTCTCTATACTGCTTGCTTTAGAGTAGTGTAGCATGTTACCGCTTTCCGTTAATCCTATCCTGATGCATAGTCTGTCATTGTTGCTATAACTATTGATACCTTACCTGCAATCCTAAATGCTTAGTATAGGATGCTAGATTATCATCAGTGGCCCTACACTCTTGTCCGTCTGCCTTGCTATACTACTGGGCCGTGATCACCTCGGGAGGTGATCATGGGCATATACTATATACTTTACACTGTTACATTACCGGTGATACTGTTTGGAGATGGGGGCTGAAGGGGCAGGTGGCTCCATCCAGGTAGTGGTGGGCCTGAGTTCCCGACGGCCCCCGACTGTTACTTTGAGGCGGAGCGGCAGGGCAGGTTGAGACCACCTAGGAGAGAGGTGGGTTTGGCCCTGGTCGGCCTTCGCGGATACTTAACACGCTTAACGAGATCTTGGTATTTGATCTGAGTCTGGCTACTGGCCTATACGCACTAACCATCTACGCGGGGACAGTTATGGGCACTCGACGTCGTGGTATCAGCCGAAGCCTTCGTGACGTCAGCGACTGAGTGGCGCGCGCCGGATTGGACCGTAAGCCTGCTCTTGTATTAAGGGGGCTAGTTCTGCTTTGGGCCGCGTTCGCAACGTGCAGGTGTGCAAAGGGCGATGGGCCCAGACCCCTGCGCCATAGGATTTAGACCGGCGTGCTGACCTCTCTGTTGTGCCTAGATAGGGCTGCGACGTGTTGATCTTCCGAGGCCGGGCATGACCCAGAAAAGTGTGTCCGGCCAAATGGGATCGAGCGTGTTGGGTTATGTGGTGCACCCCTGCAAGGAAGTTAATCTATTCGAATAGCCCTGATCTTCGGTAACAGGACGACTTGGAGTTGTACCTTGACCTTATGACAACTAGAACCGGGTACTTAATAAAACACACCCTTCCAAGTGCCAGATACAACCGGTGATCGCTCTCTCACAGGGCGACGAGGGGAGGATCATCGGTTAGGGTTATGCTATGCGATGCTACTTGGAGGACTTCAGTCTACTCTCTTCTACATGCTGCAAGACGGAGGCTGCCAGAAGCGTAGTCTTCGAAAGGACTAGCTATCCCCCTCTTATTCCGGCATTCTGCAGTTCAGTCCACATATGATAGCCTTATTCCAGTTGATACCAATGCATACATATGTAGTGTAGCTCCTTGCTTGCGAGTACTTTGGATGAGTACTCACGGTTGCTTTCTCCTTCTTTTCCCCTATCCCTTCTACCTGGTTGTCGCAACCAGATGTTGGAGCCCAGGAGCCAGACGCCACCGTCGACGACGATTCCTACTACACCGGAGGTGCCTACTACTACGTGATGCCCGCTGACGACGACCAGGAGTAGTTAGGAGGATCCCAGGCAGGAGGCCTGCGCCTCCTTCGATCTGTATCCCAGTTTGTGCTAGTCTTCTTAAGGCAAACTTGTTTAACTTATGTCTGTACTCAGATTTTGTTGCTTCCGCTGACTCGTCTATGATCGAGCTCTTGTATTCGAGCCCTCGAGGCCCCTGGCTTGTAATATGATGCTTGTATGACTTATTTTTATTTGTAGAGTTGTGTTGTGATATCTTCCCGTGAGTCCTTGATCTTGATCGTACACATTTGCGTGCATGATTAGTGTACGGTCAAATCGGGGGCGCCACAAGTTGGTATCAGAGCCGACTGCCTGTAGGAATCCCCTTCCCAACTCCTTGGCCGAAGTCGAGTCTAGTCATTGAAAAACTTTTACTAACATGGCCGTGTGGCTTACGGGCCCACGTCGCCATTGGGTAGTATTAGGATCTTTTACTCCTCGATCCTTACTCTGGGACTCTAAACTCTCTTCTATTTGGGTTAAATGAAATTTTGCTAAATCTAACATTAGGATCTCGTTATCACTTTCACTCGGAGAGCCCCTTATTACTGATGACCGTCTGCTGTACGTGAAGACCCTGAAGATACTCTCCGTTGTTAACCCGAGAACTTGTGTTCATCACGTTTGCAATTCCCCTTCCACCGTCAACCCTTATGGATAACTACTTGCAGTTATTATTCTTACATTCGTCCCTAGTTGGTCTTGTTATTACAAGATACCCCGAACTACTTGACGTTGTTTCGATAATCCTTTGAGCTTACTGCCTTGCTGTTCTTTGTCACCTGAATACCCCTATGGATAATTCTCGCACTTATCGAGTATCCGCTCACCCCCAGTTGTTCATGTGTTTCACAATTGTCTTCGAAGTACTATTCGATCCTCCAAAATTCCTCAATAGCTTATTGCTCAGCAATACTTGTCTGCTTGCATTACGGATGCTTTCCATATGTCTGGCAATATTCGTTAGTATCCTTAGACACCGTCATTTTGATCCTATTGATTCAACATGAGTGCGAATGAACGCAATCATCACTTGATCCTTTTAAATTATCTTTCTGGCTCAGACGTCATTTTTGAACATAAGCTTGTTCTCGACCAATCTGTTTGCCGTCAATTGTACCCTTTGGTCTATTGAACTTATCCACCCTTGATCAGAGCGTCTGCTTCTGATCCTTCTATTTGGAAATCATAATTCCTTTGATATCTAAGCATCGAATCATTCAGGTGTCCTATAATCTGATGCCCTTGCATTCTTTCTTCAACTGACTATATGCCGATGCTCACATCAGCTCCGCTATGGACCGTTAGATCCTTTATTGGATTATTATTCGACAGTGTCCTCCTTATTCAATAACCTTGTGAGTTTTTCCTCGGATACATAATGCTTTTGGTAAATTGTATCCTCTGTTTTCTCAACCATGCTCTGTTTTTGAGCTGGTGGTATTTACGATAGAAGCTAGTGGTATATGTTTCCACGATACCCTGACGGGTTGAACCTATGCCTTTCATAATCTATGTGAAACCGAAAGATTTCACGGGTCATACTCCTCTGGTAATTCACCAGGTAGGTTTTGACACTGAAATCATTTTTATCTAGAGCAGTGAATGAAAGGTTATGCATTGAAGAAGTGGGAGTTGACCTTGAACTTTGTGTTCATGCCCATGGACACGATGTAGATCTTATCATTAGAGATTCTCTTAAATTAAACTTTCCCTTGGTATAAGTTCTTATATCTGGGACCCGGCCTTTTGCAATCGTGGTTTCGACCATATGTATTTCTTTGACCCATTTCACGGGCAAGTTTCAGCACTTGTCTTCTGTAGATCAATACACCAGTCCAACCTTTACTTTGATCTTTCGTCGAGTATTACACCATGGTACCTCGATAATATCAAGTACTACATAACCTCTTATGAGTTCTTCATCGAGTACTACATTCTCACTGATTCCAATTTTTCACGAGCTCTGAGTTATTAAACACTCAAAGACCGATAACTGAACTGAGTCCACACTACGGTTCAACAACTATTATAAATCTTCTTTGCTTACGAGTTTGTACCCGATCACGTCCTTCCTACCCTACTTGGCTATATCATTACTGTGATGATTTTAACTGTGCTACCCGGTCCTTATTCCCGGAGCACAAATTTCGACGATGAGCTAAGCTTACGTCGATCTTCCTCATCATACCATTTTTCCTTAAACAACAAGCTTGGTTTCGAGTTTGTGTCATACCCTTGGGTTCAATAACCTTTTGCTTCATCATTCCTTTGGCTGGATGTCATCGCCGGCCGATTACATCTTCATGAAATCTCTCAACAATTGTGTCGTGATCATCATCAGCATTCTGAGCTCATCCAGGATGTCAATTGATTTCATTATGAGAAATACCATCCTTGCCCTCGATGATCTGTGTTATCATCGACCACCTTATTGACTTCCCTCCAACACAAACTTATTCGTGTTTTGAGTTATACTTGGAGATCCTTGCTATCCAACATTTGTTCTTCTTTACCTTAGAGTATTACCATCTTTTATATCAAGGATGTTGTGCTTAGCACACCCGGCCGGAGGCCCTATGGTTATAGATTCCTTTTCAGCAAGGTTATCCATTCTTCCATGAGGAAATTGTAAGACTTATTCTACAAGTTATTCCTGATGGATCCTTTGTGTTTCCAAAGTCTGACCTTTGCCTGAATACCATGTCAAAGCTATCTCGAAGCATATATATGGTACTCCAATTTTCAACAAGAACATTTAAAGCCTAATGTTAAATGTTTCCTGCTCAATTATCCAAACACCGTTGTACGAGTAATGTCATGAAAATTCTCTCCCCTACCTAAAGAGTTTTCTACATTATATCCTGTCATGGATAATATGTTTTGCTTGTCCTTGGGAAGAATATACCCTTGAAATATGTGTTTAAACACATTTTCCTTTCCATTGTTCTGTTTAAAACCTGATAATCACTTTTCCTTTCCATTGGTTTGTTTAAACCTTCTTGTGATCTATATTGTATAAGCAGTAATATATCCTTGCTTATGTAAACACCTCGTTGTACCACTCTTTTAGAAAGACCCTGTTACTTTTGTTGATGGCATTCCGGTAACCACCGATGGACGAGAATCTTGCCTACTGGTCCGCCTCGTTCAACGAGCAGGAAAATGATTCTCTTTGTCCATCGCCCTTGGTACTGATGTGTTGCCGACATGACCGACAGACTATCCTCTGACATGCCTTGCTTACATGATCGTGCAAGATGTCATTGACCTTCGTACTTTTAACCAAATGGTGGGCCCATAACCCACAGTTCCACAGGATCGAAACCTGACTCTCCTGTACATCCTTGTTTCAAAGTTATCCCTTGCGCTTGGCTTCGTATCTAATTCACGAGCCACCTTCCTAGTGATCAATTCTAGTATCAGACACAATACGAATTCTCGTTGCTCTGAACCCCTTACACGCATTGTTTCAGGCAACGACGATTTTCTATCCGCTTGAAACTTCTTATGGTGCTTTCTTACTTTGCTCTCGATGTGTTTCATTTGTTCAACTCGAGAGATACTCCTATGTTCATTCTTGGGATAACCCCCAGATGATTTCCCCTTATAACATTCTATCGTTGTAGAGCTATCCCTTATCCTTTTCGTAACTACGATGGAGTTCTTGAAGAAAGGATGCCGACTTCACCATGATGACCTGAAGCAGAGAAATGAAGACGTCAATGTAGAGGGTCAACTACTTCAGGAAGAGCAACCAACACCGAGAAGACCTGTTAGAATTTCGTAACCAAATCCCTTCCCCCCTTAGTCCCGCTCCTAAATCTCGGGACGAGATTTCTTGTAGTGGAGGAGAATTGTGACGCCTGGGTAATTAAGCTACAGTGATCCTTTGCTAATGATGCCACGTCACCTCGTTTATAGTTGCTAATCTCGAGTTAGTTCGAAACCGATTCAGATTCAAATTCAAAAATAGGCAGACAATAAAAGTTTTCAAATGTTAAAACTAAAATGTTCGAAGTGATTCAAATAATGCATAGGTAAATATGGTGGAGAAACCACACTTTTATAAAATATTTAAATGCCCAAATGGGAATGAAACAACAACATAACAAATTTATTAAATGCCTTTTGTTAATTATAAAATGTTAAAATATTTTACTTAGGGGTTTAAACTTTTTGTAGTAGAGGTATAATTAGTGATACAAATTTAGGCACAACTGTTGTGATTTATAAAACTAAATAAGATAAATAGTAAAAGAACAAAAACAGAAGACGAGACGAATAAAAAAATAAACAAATGGGGCAAAGCCACCCCCCTCTACCTGGGCCAAATGGCCCATTTGGCCATTTAGACCAACCAGGCCAGCGGCCGGCCCACCCTCGCTTCCCCTTATCCCCCCGAAACCCTAACCCACCAACCAAATCACCTCCCACTCCCCCTCCCACGATCCCCACACTCCTCTGCCTCCCTCCCTCGATCCAGATCGGATCGGGGCAATCGGGGCCTGATCCGAGCTCGCCTCGCCGTGGCTCCCGTTGACATCGCCGCCGTCGCCGCTCCGCACCACCTCGCTGGAGCCCCTCGCCGCCTCAACCCTGTCGCCGAACCCTTCACGCCACCAGCACCTCCGACGCCGCCAGTCGGAGCCCGCTGTCCGTCTGCCTCCTCGACAACCCGTCGTCCCCGTCCTCCTCCTCGAGCTCGAGCCCGCTGCCATTTTCCCCACGAGCGCCAGTGAGGCTCCGGCCTCTCCCTCTCTCTACCTCCGTCCGTGACTGCGCCCGACCACCAACCCTTACGCGCGCCGGCCGCGCACCGCGGTCCCGCCCAGCCCGGCGTGTCACCGGGCGCGCTCGCACCCGCCTCCATCCGCGTGCACGCGCCCACCGCCTTGACTCGTCCGCCGTTCGCCTACCGCGCCTGCGCCTCCCCACACGTCGCCGCTCGCGGCTCCACCGGCGTCCGCCACCATTGCCCCTGGCCGCCCCCTTCCCCACGTCGCTCTGTCTCTCCCCGCTCGCCGCTCGCGCCCTGCTCCCGCTGCCCGCGTTGCTGCTCGCCGGAGCCACCGGCCCATGCAGCCACAGCTCCGCCCACCGCCTCGCCAACCGGCCTCCGCTGCTGCTGGTCCGCACCCGCGGCCACCCCTCTCCGTCGACGCCCCGTCTTCGGCTGCTCCAGCCGCCGCGACCGGCGTCTCCCCTGGCCGGCGTCGTGGCCGCCATCGCCCTGCTGCGCCGGCTTAGTGGGCTCCGCCCGCTAACGGGCGCCCCGCGCGCCCATTCGCCCGCAAGCCCGCCTGGGCCTATGATGAACGGGGCCCACGCCCAAAACGAAAAAAATAAAATAAATAAATAAATAAACTTAATTAATTAACTAAATTAATTAAGTTAATTAATCCTAGTTAATTAATCTAATTAATCTGTTAGCTTAATTAAACAGTAGTTTGTTTAGCCTAATCCCTAATGAACTAAAACAGTCAATGACAGGGGGGTCCCACTCCTGTTGACCAGTCAAACGTTGACTGGTCAACTGGGTCCCTCTGGCCCACCTGTCAGTCACGGGGTACACTTTTGTGTACACTGTGCTAGGCGCGCCTAGCAATTTAGCAACTATTTTCGAATTAAAAATAATTCCAAAAATTACTATTTTTTTTAGAAAATCATATCTTTTAATCCGTAACTCGGATTAAATGATTTTCAACATGAAAGTTGCTCAGAACGACGAGACGAACCCGGATACGCAGCCTGTTCGTTCGCCACGCACCCCTAACATATCAAACTCGCAACTTTCCCCCTCCGGCTCCTCTGCCCGAAAACGAGAAACATCGAGGATACTTTCCCGGATGTTCCCCCCTTCACCGGTATCACCTCATACCGCGTTAGGGCACCTCTAGCACCGATACTTGTCATGTCATGCATCGCTATGCATTTGTTTGCATTATATTTATTGTTTCTTCCCCCTCTTCTCTCACTAGACATCGAGACCGACGTCGCTGCTATCCAGTACGACTACGGTGTTGACGACCCCTCTCTCTTGCCAGAGCAACCAGGCAAGCCCCCCCTTTGATCACCAGATATCGCCTACTCTTCTCTATACTGCTTGCTTTAGAGTAGTGTAGCATGTTACCACTTTCCGTTAATCCTATCCTGATGCATAGTCTGTCATTGTTGCTACAACTATTGATACCTTACCTGCCATCCTAAATGCTTAGTATAGGATGCTAGATTATCATCAGTGGCCCTACACTCTTGTCTGTCTGCCTTGCTATACTACTGGGCCGTGATCACCTCGGGAGGTGATCATGGGCATATACTATATACTTTACACTGTTACATTACCGGTGATACTGTTTGGAGATGGGGGCTGAAGGGGCAGGTGGCTCCATCCAGGTAGTGGTGGGCCTAAGTTCCCGACGGCCCCCGACTGTTACTTTGAGGCGGAGCAGCAGGGCAGGTTGAGACCACCTAGGAGAGAGGTGGGCTTGGCCCTGGTCGGCGTTCGCGGATACTTAACACGCTTAACGAGATCTTGGTATTTGATCTGAGTCTGGCTACTGGCCTATACGCACTAACCATCTACGCGGGGACAGTTATGGGCACTCGACGTCATGGTATCAGCCGAAGCCTTCGTGACGTCAGCGACTGAGTGGCGCGCGCCAGATTGGACCGTAAGCCTGCTCTTGTATTAAGGGGCTAGTTCTGCTTCGGGCCGCGTTCGCAACATGCAGGTGTGCAAAGGGCGATGGGCCCAGACCCCTGCGCCATAGGATTTAGACTGGCATGCTGACCTCTCTGTTGTGCCTAGATAGGGCTGCGACGTGTTGATCTTCCGAGGCCGGGCATGACCCAGAAAAGTGTGTCCGGCCAAATGGGATCGAGCGTGTTGGGTTATGTGGTGCACCCCTGCAGGGAAGTTAATCTATTCGAATAGCCGTGATCTTCGGTAACAGGACGACTTGGAGTTGTACCTTGACCTTATGACAACTAGAACCGGATACTTAATAAAACACACCCTTCCAAGTGCCAGATACAACCGGTGATCACTCTCTCACAGGGCGACGAGGGGAGGATCATTGGTTAGGGTTATGCTATGCGATGCTACTTGGAGGACTTCAGTCTACTCTCTTCTACATGCTGCAAGACGGAGGCTGCCAGAAGCGTAGTCTTTGAAAGGACTATCTATCCCCCTCTTATTCCGGCATTCTGTAGTTCAGTCCACATATGATAGCCTTATTCCAGTTGATACCAATGCATACATATGTAGTGTAGCTCCTTACTTGCGAGTACTTTGGATGAGTACTCACGGTTGCTTTCTCCTTCTTTTCCCCTATCCCTTCTACCTGGTTGTCGCAACCAGATGTTGGAGCCCAGGAGCCAGACGCCACCGTCGACGACGACTCCTACTACACCGGAGGTGCCTACTACTACGTGATGCCCGCTGACGACGACCAGGAGTAGTTAGGAGGATCCCAGGCAGGAGGACTGCGCCTCCTTCGATCTGTATCCCAGTTTGTGCTAGTCTTCTTAAGGCAAACTTGTTTAACTTATGTCTGTACTCAGATTTTTTTGCTTCCGCTGACTCGTCTATGATCGAGCTCTTGTATTCGAGCCCTCGAGGCCCCTGGCTTGTAATATGATGCTTGTATGACTTATTTTTATTTGTAGAGTTGTGTTGTGATATCTTCCCATGAGTCCTTGATCTTGATCATACACATTTGCATGCATGATTAGTGTACGGTCAAATCGGGGGCGCCACAGGCGGGCTCCGCCTCATCACCGTAGAAGGTGACGACGTCGAGCGGCGCAGTCCATCCCGATGCCCCCGTTGCGCTGCCTGCCGTGGAGGAGTAGGTATTTGCATTTGCTTAGCTTGTAGAGTTAGTTTGATTGTGATTCGTACAATAGTTCAGACGGTTAGAGTAGTTGGTTTGATGGCTGGACCGGGTTTTTGAGGTTTGGGTTGAAAGATGTCATTGAGCGACCTTATAAAGTGGACCATGCGAGCGAGGCGGTGCTCGAATATCTCCTTCGTCTTCCTGTAAACGAAACATGTGTCCTCGGGCAAGTTAGATCAGACCATCTGATGCCTGTTGTGGTCTGGTACTTATGGTGGGAAAGAAGAAAGATGGTGCATGGCGAGCAAACACAACAACCTACACAAATAATTTCTGCTATCCGAGCTCTGATAGAAAAAATTTCAGTAGCCTATCAGCCTACGACAAAGGTGAAAAGGATCCTATGGACTCACCCTAGTGCTGGCTGTAAAACTTAACGTGGATGTTGCTTATGATAGTGATTCACTTCAAGCCACTGTGGGTGCTGTATTACTATACGTGACGATTCAGGGATGTTCTTAGTCGTAGGGAATAATGTTGCAGGGGCTATGTGGATCCTCTTATGGCTTAAGCTACCGCTCTTCGCTTTGGTCTAAATCTTGCCCAGTCATTCGGATGCTCCAGGTTAATCATCAATTCTGATGTGATCGCTGCAATGCAAGATGGTGGTGTTTTCTCGGGATTGGCTGCTGCTATTTTCGATGATTGTTATCATATGGCTCGCGATCTATCACAAATCCACTAAGAGCACTGTCATAGAGAAGGAAATTCTGTAGCGCATGAACTGATGAGGATTGCTAGATTTTCTCCACCTGGTACTTGGTTTGATCAGGCACCTAGTGCCATTGCCCCTATGCTTGTAAATGATGCTACTTTGATTACCACTTAATAAAGGGGTTTGATTTTCTTTAAAGGAGATGCTATAGATAGCCTCCAGGAACTCCTATTTGGCTCCAAGAAACACAACGGGCCCTCGAGACAGCGTCTTCTAGGCCGAACCATCAATGCGCATCGCAACGCTAATAAACACCGCATAAAATGGTAACTCACGAGGACTCGATCTCACGCCGTCGACCTCCAGTAGCGCCAGGCTAACTAAAAAGACTATTTACATCGTGGACCTTTTAAGAACAATAGCATACGCGCTATTTATTGTGCAAAACATGTTTTTTTTAAATGTGAACCAAAATTTTGATAGTTCACAGATTTCAAAAGCAGAGTTCACAAACATGCAAAAAAGTTCATACTTAAAAAAAATCACAAACTCAAAAAAATTCATGAAATTTTGAAAAAGCAAAACAAATTGGAAAAAGTTCGTTAGTTTGAAAAATGTTCATCGGTTTTGAAAAGAAGTTCATCAATTTTGAAAAAAAATCACAAATTTGCAATTAGTCCATTGCTTTTTGTAAAAAAGTTCATTGAATTTGAATAAAAGTACATTGATTGTGAAAAAATCATTATGCGAAAAATTTAGGAATTTTTAAAAATTCATTTATTTAAAAAAGTGTCCTTTGAATTTCAAAAAAAGTTCAACGATCATGAAAAATTTCACCGGATTTGAAAAATAGTTCATCAGTTCTGAAAAGTTCACAAATTTGAAGAAAGTTCATTGATTTAAAAAAAATGATCACGAAATTTAAGAAAAGAAAAATAAAAAGAAAAAGTTGAGAAGAGGAAAAAGAAAAAGAAAATAAAAAGAAGCAACACGGGCCGGCCCACATCATGTCAGGCTTTGTGGTCGGGTGGTTTGTGCTGATTATCGGGTACGTGAGAACCCGGGTTCGATTCTCCTGGTCGCGCTCACTTTTTACATTTTAAACCGAAAAAAAAGCGAAACTGGCCAGCCCACATCGTAGTAGGGGAGGTGTGCTTTACGCGCCCGTTTGCAAAATGACCTGTAAACGGGCGCCTAGAAGATGCCAAGGGAGTAACTGAGTAAAGAGCGCTCGTTCCCAACCCCCCTCCCCCCCTCAAGGGACACTTGGGGATGGGCTGAGGGCGCGTCACCGTCGTCATGTGTCGCGTTTTGGACGTTTCGTTCGAATTTTGTTTTTTTTATTTTTTTCGCACATGTTTTTGGCCTTTTAAATGGTTTTTTTCTTTCAGATTTTCGGCTTTTCACCAAAAAATGTTCTAATTTTTTACGCGAAAAAACACGTTTTCTTTTCTTTTTTCTTCTTTTCATGAGAGGCATAATTTTTTTCCGCGAGAGACACGGCCGTGTCTCTTGGGAACGAAATATTTTTTTTCTTCCGCGAGAGGCACGGTTTTGCTTCCGCGAGAGGCAGACACGCCGTGTCTCTCGGAAACAAAAAAAATGCCTTTTCTTTTGTTTTTGCTTCCGCGAGAGGCACGGTCATACCTATCCGAAACGAAAAAAACCCGCTTTTTTCTATTTTTTTCTTTCCGTAAGGAGCACGATTTTGCTTCCAGAGAGACATGGTTTTGCTTCCGCGAGAGGCACAGTCGCGCCTCTCGAAAATAAAAAAACACATTTTTTCTTTCGCAAGAAGCACGATTTTGCTTCCGCAAGAGGCATAGCTGTGCCTCTCGGAAACCGCTTTCGGAAAAGAAAAAAACATGCTCCTAGTCTGATTTTTTCGTCCGACTTTTTTCGTGAAAAAAATTCGTCAAAACCTATCTAGTTTTGAAGATCTCGACGCGAAGAATCCAACGATGAAAACGGTTCAAGATTTAGATGCACGGTATAAAGATAACACGTTTTGAATAAATGAATCTACGAAAAAGGAAAAACTCATATGTTGCGATAAGTGGCACACATACAACGCGCCACTTTTTGCAACCTGAGGAGGTGGATCAATTAATGATTTCGGATGCCAAGTCATCCGATGCTCAGATCGTGGAGGCGATTTTTGTAAACGGCTCCAAAACTGCACCCAAGCATAATTTGCAAATCAAGGCCCGTCATACTCCACACTTGATGGATTTCAATCTCATGTGATGTATTGTAAAATTGTAATGCTCGACAATATGGTCCAGGACCAGTTCGGACTAACTTGGACGCATGCGTCATACTTCAAAGTGAATCTCAGCAATTTCCCACAAGATTTCCTAAAGAAAAACAATTTCCTACAAGATGTATGACAGAGCTCTCCTTTTGTTCTTTTATTTTTTACCTCAAGAAAAAAGCTTGCGGGGATACAGCTCTCCATTTGAACTGGAGAAACTTCAGTTCGCTAAGCGGCACGGGACTAAATAAAACTGCTTCGAGCGTTGAACGTTTTTTTTGAGCATCAGTACAAACACAAGCGCTTATATACACACGCATACACTCATCCCTATGAACGCACACACGCACACTCTACCCCTATGAGCACCTTCGAGAGACTGAGCCGGCATATCATCTTGAGATTTACGAAGACACCGTAGGCGTCTTGTCGTCGACGGGAACGTCTCCTCCCATTGAAAGCGCATCGCCAGAAATCCTGAAATAAATCCAGAAATAATACGAGCACCAGGATTTGAACCCTGATGGGTTAGGGATACCACTGTCCACCTAACCAACTCAACCACAGGTTGATTCGCTCGAGCGTTGAACGTTAACGCAAAAAGAAACAAAAACGTGCACCATATGATTCGATCCAGCGATCTAACGTTTCCCTTAACGCATTCCCGATCAGGATCAGATGGGTTCCAAAGGTGGAAGGTTCTAAACAAAATATTTCATACATTTTGTAAATCTTATTATTGAGAAATTGAGGCATTTTTCCTTCGGAGGGCCTTCATATGCCTGCTGACAGTTTATAAAACGCCCCCTATGCTTTTATATATTATGGCATTTATTAAAAACGCCTCTAAATCTCGAATATCCATTTCTGAGCCTAGACTCATCTGCACTGGGTGAAGAGAAAATTCACAAAATGCACTAATTTTTTTAAAAAAATCTGATTTATTTTGCCTGGAAAATAATTTGGTGCGTGAGGTGCGTCTCAAATTTCAGATCATTTGAACATATGAGTAGATGTCAGCAAAAAAAGACAAACTAGGCCAGAACAATACATAAACAGTAAACTTTTTCACAAACCCAAATTTGTCTTTTTTGTCGAGAGATACTCAGATGTTCAAATGATCTGAAATTTGAAACGCATCTCACACCCCAAATTATCTTCCATGCAAAAAATAATCAGATTTTTGTTTTTTCATCTTTTTTTCTTCTGATTTTTCTGTTCATCGCGGGTGCAGCTGAGATTGGGCATCGAATCACCTCGTTCTCTAAAAGTTGTACTACTCCCTCCGTCCCATAACGTAAGGTGTTTTTTAACACTAGTGTAGTGTCAGAAAACGTCTTACATTATGAGAATCAAAAAACGTCTTACATTATAAGACAAAGGGAGTAGCATTTTACAAAATGCCCCGTGTATGCCGTTACTTGAGCCTGTTTCCCGCTTTACGGGGCGTGGGCTATTTTTCTGGCCTGAATTGATCTCGGAAAACTGACCATCCCATAATTTTTTTTGGGATCCTGCATACTCTGCACTATTTCCATCATATCCACGGGAGACGCCCCTCTTTTTGCCGGATCCCAGTTACTTGACGCGAATGTCATTTCCGCCTGCTTTCATTCCCGTCTCCCTCCCCGCCGTCACCGCCGCCACATCTCTCCGTCTTGGTTCCCCCGGCTGCACCGCGCCGTCAATTAGCTCTGCCGCCCCATGCCACATCTATTCCACCAAATTTGGAGGCCGGGGGTGTCCATTTGTGTCCATGGGCTAGCCTCCGCCGGTGGCGCCATGGATCCACCCGGGAGCTTGGCAGGCGACCTTGTAGCCGGTTGTTTCCAATGCCGGTGAGCCTCGGAATTGCTCGAGGGACAGCCGTGCGCGCCAGAGGAAGGGGTTTTAGCTGGCTTTACTTTGGCCGCAGGGGGAGAAGAAAGGGCGACCGACTTTCCTTCAGCCAACAGGGGAGAAGAAAGGGGCAGCCGACTTTGCTTCGGTGCAAGGTATGTTCACTTCCCACCGACTATTTGGATTCAATTTCGAGCGGTGAGATTCGGGAGAAATTCATGGGCATGCATTATTTTAGATGGATTGGATTTCATCATCGTCGTCTTCGTCAGATGATTCAGCCATAGAAGAGATGATCCTAGATGACGACGTCGACAACCTATTGTCATTGCTTCTTGTGGAAGAATTTGAGAAGGGCCCGAAGAAAAAGCACCGCGGATCCATGGTTGGCCGGTTGTGCATTCCCCGCAACCGAGCTCTCGGCGACAAGATGCTCATGATGGAATACTTCATCGAGGTACCGACATATCCGACTTACGTATTTCATAGGCAGTATCGAATGTGTCGATATCTTTTCATGCGCATTATTGAAGCTTACGAGTAGCGATGAGAGTGATTGCATATGGTGTTCCCGCTGACTACGCAGATGAATATCTTTGCATTGGAGAAGATGCTACCATCAAATGCGCCCGGTTCTTTGCGAAGACAATGATCCGTGTTTTCGGCCTGGAGTACCTTCGAGCTCCAAATGAGGAAGACACATAGAATCTCATGGCAATGAACGAAGAAAGGGGATGGCCGGGCATGCTAGGTAGTATTGATTGGAGGTAGAAGAACTACCCGGTAGCTTGGGCTGGGCAATACACCGGCCACAAACGTAAACCCTGTTGGGGAACGTAGCAAAAGTTCAAAATTTTCCTACGTGTCACCAAGATCTATCTATAGAGAAACCAGCAACGAGGGGAAGGAGGGTGCATCTACATACCCTTGTAGATCGCTAAGCGGAAGCGTTCAAGAGAACGGGGTTGATGGAGTCGTACTCGTCGTGATCCAAATCATCGGAGATCCTAGTGCCGAACGGACGACACCTCCGCGTTCAACACACGTACAACCCGGTGACGTCTCCATGCCTTGATCCAGCAAGGAGAGAGGGAGAGGTTGAGGAAGACTCCATCCAGCAGCAGCACAACGGCATGGTGGTGGTGGAGGAGCGTGGTGATCCAGCAGGGCTTCGCTAAGCACTACGAGAGACGAGGAGGGAAAGGGGTAGGACTGCGCCAACTGGGAGAGAATTCACATGTTTTGGGCAGCCCCAAACCTCAAGTATATATAGGGGGAGGGGAGGGGCTGCACCCCCACCTAGGGTTACCTCCCTAGGGGTGGCGGCAGCCCCTAGATCCCATCTAGGGGGCGGCCAAGGGGAGGGGGAGGGGGAGAGGGAGGCGCACCAGGCATGGGCCCTAAGGCCCATCTGCCCTTAGGGTTTGCCCCCTTCCTCCCCTTTAGGCGCCTTGGGCCC
>NC_057794.1:560899264-560965262 GCF_018294505.1 Triticum aestivum | reverse complement strand
GGCTGGTCCCCTCCCACACTTGGCCCATGCAGCCCTCCGGGGCTTGTGGCCCCACTTGGTGGACCCCCGGGACCCTCCCGGTGGTCCCGGTATGTTACCGATAAAACCTGAAACTTTTCCGATGACCAAAACAGGACTTCCCATATATAAATCTTTACCTCCGGACCATTCCGGAACTCCTCGTGACGTCCGGGATATCATGCGGGACGCTGAACAACATTCGGTAACCACGTATATCTATTCCCTATAACCCTAGCGTCATCGAACCTTAAGTGTGTAGACCCTAGGGGTTCGGGAACCATGCAGACATGACCGAGATAACTCTCCGGTCAATAACCAACAGCGGGATCTGGATACCCATGTTGGCTCCCACATGTTCCACGATGATCTCATCGGATGAACCATGATGTCAAGGACTTAATCAATCCCGTATACAATTCCCTTTGTCTAGCGGTACGATACTTGCCTGAGATTCGATCGTCGGTATCCCGATACCTTGTTCAATCTCGTTACTGGCAAGTCTCTTTACTCATTCCGTAACACATCATCCCGTGATCAACTCCTTGGTCACATTGTGCACATTATGATGATGTCCTACCGAGTGGGTCCAGAGATACCTCTCTGTTTACACGGAGTGACAAATCCCAGTCTCGATTCGTGCCAACCCAACAGACACTTTCGGAGATACGTGTTGTGTACCTTTATAGCCACCCAGTTACGTTGTGACGTTTGGCATACCCAAAGCACTCCTACGGTATCCGGGAGTTGCACAATCTCATGGTCTAAGGAAATGATACTTGACATTAGAAAAGCTTCAGCATACGAACTACATGATCTTGTGCTAGGCTTAGGATTGGGTCTTGTCCATCACATCATTCTCCTAATGATGTGATCCCGTTATCAACGACATCCAATGTCCATGGTCAGGAAACCATAACCATCTATTGATCAACGAGCTAGTCAACTAGAGGCTTACTAGGGACATGGTGTTGTCTATGTATCCACACATGTATCTGAGTTTCCTATCAATACAATTCTAGCATGGATAATAAACGATTATCATGAACAAGGAAATATAATAATAACCAATTTATTATTGCCTCTAGGGCATATTTCCAACAGTCTCCCACTTGCACTAGAGTCAATAATCCAGTTCACATCGATATGTGATTAACACTCAAGGTCACATCCCCATGTGACTAACACCCAAAGAGTTCTGGGTTTGATCATGTTATGCTTGTGAGAGAGGTTTCAGTCAACGGGTCTGCAACATTCAGATTCGTATGTACTTCGCAAATTTCTATGTCATCTTGTAGATGCAACTACTACGCTACATTTGGAGCCATTTCAAATAACTGTTCTACTTGGAGCTATTCTAAATTGTTGCTCCATTATACGTATCCGGTATCTCTACTCAGAGCTATCCGGATAGGTGTTAAGCTTGCATCGACGTAACTCTTTACGTCGAACTCTTTATCACCTCCATAACCGAGAAAATTCCTTAGTCCACTAGTTATTAAGGATAACTATGACCGCTGTCCTGTGATCCATTCTTGGATCACTCTTGTACCCCTTGACTGACTCATGGCAAGGCACACTTCAGGTGCGGTACACAGCATAGCATACTGTAGAGCCTACATCTAAAGCATAGGGGATGACCTTCGTCCTTTCTCTCTATTCTGCCGCGGTCAGGTTTCGAGTCTTACTCAATGTTCACACCTTATAACACAGCCAAGAACTCCTTCTTTGCCGATCCATTTTGAACTCCTTCAAAATCTTGTCACGGTATGTATTCATTTGAAAGTACTATTAAGCGTTTTGATCTATCCTTATAGATCTTAATGCTCAATACTCAAGTAGCCTAATCCAGGTTTTCCATTGAAAAACACTTTTCAAATAACTCTGCATGCTTTCCAGAAATTCTACATCATTTCCGATCAACAATATGTTAACAACATATACTCATCGGAAATTCTATAATGCTCCCACTCACTTCTTTGGAAATACAAGTTTCTCATAAACTTAGTATACACCCAAAATCTTTGATCATCTCATCAAAGCATACATTCCAACTCCGAAATGCTTACTCCAGTTCTTAGAAGGATTGCTGGAGCTTTGCATACTTATCAGCATCTTTCAGGATTGACAAAACCTTCCGGTTGTATCACATACAACCTTTCCTCAAAAAAAACGTTGAGGAAACAATGTTTTTTGCATCCTGTCTGCAAGATTTCATAAATAATGCAGTAATCGCTAATATAATTCCAACAGACTCTTAGCATCGCTACGAGTGAGAAAGTCTCATCGTAGTCAACTCCTTGAACTTGTCGGAAAACATCTTAACGACAAGTCGAGCTTTCTTAATGGTGATACTTACCATCATTGTCCGTCTTCCTTTTAAAATCCATATGTACCTAACAGCCTTATGACCATCAAGTAGTTCTTCCAAAGTCTACACTTTGTTTTCATATATGGATCCTCTCTTAGATTATATGGCCTTGAGCCATTTTGGAATTCAGGCCCACCATCGCTTCTCCATAGTTCGTAGGTTCATTTTTGTCTAGCAACATGACTTCCAAGACAGGATTACGTACCACTCTGAAGTAGTACGCATCCTTGTCATCCCACGAGGTTTGGTAGTGACTTGATCTGAAGTTTCATGATCACTATCATAAGCTTCCACTTCAATTGGTGTAGGTGCCACAGGAACAACTCCCTGTGCCCTGCCACACACTAGTTGAAGAGACGGTTCAATAACCTCATCAAGTCTCCACCATCCTCCCACTCAATTCTTCCGAGAGAAAATTTTTTCCCCGAGAAAGGACCCGATTCTAGAAACAATCCCTTATTGCTTTCGGATCTGAGACAGGAGGTATACCCAACTGTTTTGGGTGTCCTATGAAGATGCATTTATCCGCTTTGGGTTCGAGCTTATGGGCCTGAAACTTTTTCACATAAGCGTCGCAGCCCCAAACTTTTAAGAAATGACAGCTTAGGTTTCTCTAAACCATAGTTCATATGGTGTCATCTCATCGGAATTACGTGGTGCCCTATTTAAAGTGAATGTGGTTGTCTCTAATGCCTAACCCATAAACTATCGTGGTAATTCGATAAGAGACATCATGGTATGCATCATATCCAATAGGGTGCAGTTATGATGTTCGGACACACCATCACACTATGGTGTTCCAGGCTGTATTAGTTGTGAAACAATTTCCACAATGTCTTAATTCTGTGCCAAACTCGTAATTCAGATATTCATCTCCATGATCATATCATAGATATTTTATCCTCTTGTCACGATGATCTTTCAACTTCACCCTGAAATTACTTGAACCTTTCAATAATTCAGACTCGTGATTCATCAAGTAAATATACTCAACATCTACTCAAATCATCTGTGAAGTAAGAACATAACGATATCCACTACACGCCTCAGAACTCATTGGACTGCACACATCAAAATGTATTACTTCCAACAAGTTGCTTTCTAGTTCCATTTTACTGAAAATGAGGCTTTCAGTCATCTTGCCCATGTGGTATGATTTGCATGTCTCAAGTGATTCAAAATCAAGTGAGTCCAAACGGTCCATTTGCATGGAGTTTCTTCATGCATATACACCAATAGACATGGTTCGCATGTCTCAAACTTTTCAAAACGAGTGAGCCCAAAGATCCATCAACATGGAGCTTCTTCATGCGTTTTATACCGATATGACTTACGTGGCAGTGCCACAAGTAGGTGGTACTATCATTACTATCTTATATCTTTTGGCATGAACATGTGTATCACTACGATCGAGATTCAATAAACCATTCATTTTTAGGTGCAAGACCATTGAAGGTATTATTCAAATAAACAGAGTAACCATTATTCTCCTTAAATGAATAACCGTATTGCGATAGACATAATCCAATCATGTCTATGCTCAACGCAAACACCAATCTCGATGGTGGAGGGAGCGTGGGATGCTTGATCACATCAAGCTAGGAAAAACTTCCAACACATATTGCCAGCTCACCTTTAGCTAGTCTCCGTTTACTCCGCAGCCTTTTATTTCGAGTTTACTAACATTTAGCAACCGAACCGGTATCTAATACCATGGTGCTACTAGGAGTACTAGTAAAATACACATTAACATAATGTATATCCAATATACTTCTATCGACCTTGCCAGCCTTCTCATCTACCAAGTATCTAGGGTAATTCTGCTCCAGTGGCTGTTCCCCTTATTACAGAAGCACTTAGTCTCGGGTTTGGGTTCAACCTTGGGTTTCTTCACTAGAGCAGCAGCTGATTTACCGTTTCATGAAGTATCCCTTCTTGCCCTTGCCCTTCTTGAAACTAGTGGTTTCACTAACCATCAACAATTGATGCTCCTTCTTGATTTCTACTTTTGTGGTGTCAAACATCGCGAATATCTCAAGGATCATCATATATGTCCCTGATATATTATAGTTCATCACGAAGCTCTAGCAGCTTGGTGGTAATGACTTCGGAGAAACATCACTATCTCATCTGGAAGATCAACTCCCACTCGATTCAAGTGATTGTGGTACTCAGACAATCTGAGCACAAGCTCAAGATTGAGCTTTTCTCCATTATTATGCAGGCAAAGAAAATCATCGGAGGTCTTATACCTCTTGACGTGGGCACGAGCCTGAAATCCCAATTTCAGTCCTTGGAACATCTCATATGTTCTGCGATGTTTCAAAAACGTCTTTGGTGCCTCAATTCTAAACCATTTAGCATTACGCACTGAACTATCATGTAGTCATCAAAACGTGTATGTCAGATGTTCGCAACATCCACAGACGACGTTCGAGGTTGAGCACACTGAGCGGTGCATTAAGGACATAAGCCTTCTACTGTCTGCATAATTGCTACTATCAACTATCAACTAATTTTTCTCTAGGAACATATCTAAACAGTAGAACTAAAGCGCGAGCTACGGCATAATTTGCGAAGACCTTTTGACTATGTTCAGGATAATTAAGTTCATCTTATGAACTCCCACTCAGATAGACATCCCTCTAGTCATCTAAGTGATTACATGATCCGAGTCAACTAGGCCGTGTCCGATCATCACGTGAGACGGACTAGTCATCATCGGTGAACATCTTCATGTTGATCGCATCTACCATACGACTCATGCTCGACCTTTCGGTCTCTTGTGTTCCGAGGCCATGTCTGTACATGCTAGGCTCGTCAAGTCAACCTAAGTGTTTCGCGTGTGTAAATCTGGCTTACACCCGTTGTATGTGAACGTAAGAATCTATCACACCCGATCATCACGTGGTGCTTCGAAACGACGAACTTTCGCAATGATGCACAGTTAGGGGGAACACTTTCTTGAAATTTTAATGAGGGATCATCTTATTTACTACCGTCGTTCTAAGCAAATAAGATGTATAAACAGGATAAACATCACATGCAATCAAATAGTGACATGATATGGCCAATATCATATTGCTCCTTTTGATCTCCATCTTTGGGGCTCCATGATCATCATTGTCGTCGACATGACACCATGATCTCCATCATCATGATCCCCATCATTGTGTCTCCATGAAGTTGTCTCGCCAACTTATTACTTCTACTACTATGGCTACCGGTTAGCAATAAAGTAAAGTAATTACATGGCGTTGTACAATGACACGCAGGTCATACAATAAATAAAGACAACTCCTATGGCTCCTGCCGGTTGTCATACTCATCGACATGCAAGTCGTGATTCCTATTACAAGAACATGATCAATCTCATACATCACATATCATTCATCACATTCTTCTTGGCCATATCACATCACATAGCATACCCTGCAAAAACAAGTTAGACGTCCTCTAATTGTTGTTTGCATGTTTTACGTGGCTGCTATGGGTTTCTAGCAAGAACGTTTCTTACCTATGCAAAAACCACAACGTGATATGCTAATTGCTATTTACCCTTCATAAGGACCCTTTTCATCGAATCTGATCCGACTAAAGTGGGAGAGACAGACACCCGCTAGCCACCTTATGCAACTAGTGCATTTCAGTCGGTGGAACCAGTCTCACGTAAGAGTACGTGTAAGGTCGGTCCGGGCCGCTTCATCCCACGATGCCGCCGAATCAAGATTGGACTAGTAACGGTAAGCATATTAAACAAAATCAACGCCCACAACTACTTTGTGTTCTACTCGTGCATAGAAACTACGCATAGACCTAGCTCATGATGCCACTGTTGGGGAACGTAGCAGAAATTCAAAATTTTCCTATGTGTCACCAAGATCTATCTATAGAGAAACCAGCAACGAGGGGAAGGAGGGTGCATCTACATACCCTTGTAGATCGCTAAGCGGAAGCGTTCAAGAGAACGGGGTTGAAGGAGTCGTACTCATCATGATCCAAATCACCGGAGATCCTAGTGCCGATCGGACGGCACCTCCGCGTTCAACACACGTACAGCCCGGTGACGTCTCCCATGCCTTGATCTAGCAAGGAGAGAGGGAGAGGCTGAGGAAGACTCCATCCAGCAGCAGCACAACGGCGTGGTGGTGGTGGAGGAGCATGGTGATCCAGCAGGGCTTCGCTAAGCACTACGAGAGACGAGGAGGGAAAGGGGTAGGACTGCACCAACTGGGAGAGAATTCACATGTTTTGGGCAGCCCCAAACCTCAAGTATATATAGGGGGAGAGGAGGGGCTGCGCCCTCACCTAGGGTTCCCTCCCTAGGGGTGGCAGCAGCCCCTAGATCCCATCTAGGGGGCGGCCAAGGGGAGGGGGAGAGGGAGGCGCACCAGGTATGGGCCCTAAGGCCCATCTGCCCTTAGGGTTTGCCCCCTTCCTCCCCTTTAGGCGCCTTGGGCCCTTGTGGGGGGGCGCACCAGCCCACCTGGGGCTGGTCCCCTCCCACACTTGGCCCATGCAGCCCTCCAAGGCTTGTGGCCCCACTTGGTGGACCCCCGGGACCCTCCCGGTGGTCCCGCTACGTTACCGATAAAACCCAAAACTTTTCCGGTGACCAAAACAGGACTTCCCATATATAAATCTTTACCTCCGGACCATTCCGGAACTCCTCGTGACGTCCGGGATCTCATCTGGGACTCCAAATGACATTCGGTAACCACGTATATCTATTCCCTATAACCCTAGCGTCATCGAACCTTAAGTGTGTAGACCCTACGGGTTCGGGAACCATGCAGACATGACCGAGATAACTCTCTGGTCAATAAACAACAGCGGGATCTGGATACCCATGTTGGATCCCACATGTTCCACGATGATCTCATCGGATGAACCACGATGTCAAGGACTTAATCAATCCCGTATACAATTCCCTTTGTCTAGCGGTACAATACTTGCCCGAGATTCGATCGTTGGTATCCCGATACCTTGTTCAATCTCATTACTGGCAAGTCTCTTTACTCGTTCCGTAACACATCATCCCGTGATCAACTCCTTGGTCAAATTGTGCACATTATGATGATGTCCTACCAAGTGGGCCTAGAGATACCTCTCTGTTTACACGGAGTGACAAATCCCAGTCTCGATTCGTGCCAACCCAACAGACACTTTCGGAGATACGTGTAGTGTACCTTTATAGCCACCCAGTTACGTTGTGACGTTTGGCACACCCAAAGCACTCCTACGGTATCCGGGAGTTGCACAATCTCATGGTCTAAGGAAATCATACTTGACATTAGAAAAGCTTCAGCATACGAACTACATGATCTTGTGCTAGGCTTAGGATTGGGTCTTGTCCATCACATCATTCTCCTAATGATGTGATCCCGTTATCAACGACATCCAATGTCCATTGTCAGGAAACCATAACCATCTATTGATCAACGAGCTAGTCAACTAGAGGCTTACTAGGGACATGGTGTTGTCTATGTATCCACACATGTATCTGAGTTTCCTATCAATACAATTCTAGCATGGATAATAAACGATTATCATGAACAAGGAAATATAATAATAACCAATTTATTATTGCCTCTAGGGCATATTTCCAACAAACCCACCATTGTGATTGAAGCCGTGGCTTCACATGATTTATGGATTTGGCATTGTTTCTTTGGTTTGCCGAGTGATTTTTACTACACAACTTTACTCTTGTAGACTTGGTTGGGATTCCAAGTGCAGAGTTTTGTAGGACAACAACAAATTTCTCTGAAGTGGATGACCTAAGATTTATCAATCCGTGGGGTGGTGTCGGATGAAGATGGTCCCTCTCAAACAACCCTGCAATCAAATACAAAAAATCTCTTGTTTTGCCAAGACACCGAATATAATGGTAAATTGTATGGGTGCACTATTTTGGCTAAGAGACGATGATACAAGTGTAGTATGTATAGTAGATATAGGTTATTGCAATATGAAATAATAAAAACAATAAGGTAGCAAGTGATAAAGTAATCACAAACGGTATTGCAATGCTTGAAAATAAGGCATAGCATGCATACTTTCACTAGTGCAATTTCTCAACATTACTAACATAACTGAATCATATAATAACCCCTTAAAGTGCGCCAAAGAATCGCTCCAAACTTTCTATTCCAATCGGAAAAGTAGGATGAAATGGCGTAGGTAGTAAACCACCTCAAAGTTGTGTTTTCACTCAATCTAATGAACCACCCCAAAGTGTCACGAATAGTTCTAGAGATCGTACTCTGACAACACCATATGATATGCATCAATCAACTCTAATGCCACATAGATACCCCAATGTCGCCACGAGTATCCGCGAGTGAGACATGCATCAAGTAATCTCAAGTCCAAAGTATTCAATCCAATAACAAAGAAACCTCAAAGAGCAAGATTCAATTCACCATAAAAGAGATAGAGGGAAAGAACACCATATGATCCAACTATATTAATAAAGCTCATGGTACATGAAGATCGTGTCCTATCAAGATCATGAGAGAGAGAGAGAGACAGAGAGATCAAACACATAACTACGGGTACATACCCTCACACCCGAGGGTGAACTACTCCCTCCTAGTCATGGAGGCAGCGGTGATGATGAATTTGGCCTTCGGTGATGGCTTCCCCCTCCGGCAGGGTGTCGGAACAGGGCTCCAGATGAGATCGCTTTGGAACAGAGGTTTGCGGCGGTGGAAAAACTCATCTAGTTACTTTTCGGAGGTTTCTGGATTTATAGGAATTTTTACCGTTCAAATCACGCCAAAAGGAGTTTTGAGGGCCCCACAAGCTTAGATGGCCCTCCCGACCCCTTGGGCATGCCATGAGAACTTGTGGCATCCTCGCGGGTCTTCCGTTCCTTCCCAGAAGCTTCGAGGTTCTCTTATGTTCCAGAAAATATCACCGTAAAGTTTCGTCGTGTTTGGATTTTGTTTGCTATGATTTTTCTGCAAAATAAAGAAATAGGCAAAAAAACAGGAACTGACACTGGGACGTGATTGACACTATGAATGTTGGTAGCCGTGTGAAGCCTTCCTGGGATGCAGAGGAGATCACAACATTTCTTGACACCTGCCAGAAGATCAAGAGTCGTGATTCACACTACCAACTCCAGGAAGATCTTCTTATGTATTTGTGTTATTTGAACAATTTGGTATTGTAAGAATTATTCAAATTTGAACATTTATTGTAATGAAAACAATTTTTGTACTGTGAATTGCTTTTCAGACCATTTATATTCATATGCTTAATTTATATTGTGATTCTATTCGGTTCATATTGTTGAAAATCTAGAATTTACAAAGCTACGAAAAATTTGCGGTACTACGAGGCCTCTGGCGTAGAACAGATTCTGTAAATTCGTCCCGCAAAACATTTTCGGGACGGGTTTACGGGATCCATTCCGCCGAAGGCCTCGTGGCACCGCAATTTTTTTTACAGGTCGCCTGTAAACGTATTTTGTTGGACACGAGTTTACCGGATCGGCTAGAGATGCTCTAAGGCATTTTCACCAGAACGCCCTCAATGATGCTAATCTAAGGCTTTTTTTAAAATGCCTTCATGACAATGCCTGTGTTTGCCTATCGTGTTGTAGTATTCTACCGTAGATTACAGTGGATGAGCTCGATGTAGTTGATAGTGTGCATGACCCGCTGCCATTGCTTATGGCATGGGTTGCCATGGTTGAGCTCGATGTAGATATTACCCTAGGCACCGACCAGCATCGTCGTCTTGCCCTCGCACTAGCTACCGTCGTGGTAGGACAAGTTGGGGTTGCGCAGCGACAAGCCACCCATCTCCCAACCACTCTTCCTCCCAACGCAACAACTGCCATCTCCCTTAGACTAGCCATAGTGGGGAATAACTTAAAGTAAGAACATGCATATGTTACTAGTCTATATTACTATCTTCATAATGGGGAGTAACATATGTGTGGTGTCATGGAACACTTTATTTATTAAGTTATAGACTCATCTTGTCTTGGTATGTATAATGTTACTCACACTACTAGTAACTAGCTATATTACCACAACACTCCCTTTCTTCATTAGTTACTTGCCACATCATCTTTTCTATTTTGTCTAAATATGTGCGATGTTACCATTTATATTACTCCCATCATGGGTAGTCTTAGCTTCATCCCCTTCCATCACGTCTCCGCTAGGTTTAGTTCTTGTAAATCATGGGTCCACTAACAGTACTGGTTCTAGTTCCACGAGCCAAACCAAAAAATCCCTTGAACTCCACATAACGCTGCAAGAATGGAAGAAACATTATTTTTTAGTGTAACAGAGGAAACACAATTAAGATAAGGATACATTCCCCCATATAAAAAAAGATAAATGTATGTTATTGCTTCTCATTAGTCATGAGAAAACAACACGCTGAAGCTTGATATAAAAAATCGCGAGACCTATAATGCAATAGTGACCTAAGAGTAGTTTGGTAGATTTGAGCCCACAACAATCCTAGGGGAACAGGAAGTAAAGACTAAAATAATGTAGGAAAATGTCTCGAACTCCCCATAATGCAGAAAATGGAAGAAACACTATCTAAGTGTGATGGAGGAAACACTACTAAGAGAAGGGTACATTGCCCTGCTAAAATAATAAGATAAGGATACATTAGTGTTTCTCATTACTCATGTGAAGGAAAACACATTAAATCTCAAGGTACAAAAATAACTCGTAACCCTATAGCGCAATAGTCACATAATATACAGTAGTCTAGTAGATTTGATTCGACATTTAACCTTGAGGAACTGAACATAAGAACAAGACATAAAGACTGAAATCATGTAGATATGGTAAAAATCCATCATTAGTGCATGAAACTCAAATGAAATTATAACACATTCGCCTAATAGTATCTTATGAAGGCACAAAACATGACAATATTCACAAATATATCAATTGATATAGATCTCATTTGTGGACAGCATAGCGCAATAGACACACTAGGCTTGAATGTCACCATGTAATAGGGCCAGTACTACCAAAATAAGTCTTTCAACATCCGAGTTCTAATAAACTAGATGACCGGTTGCACCAATTGGAGCATAGACCAACTGTTGGCCGAAAGTTAACCGAACTACTTGAAGGATTTTTTCCTGAACTGTATGCAAATGATTATGTTGGTATTGTGTTTTATTTTCATTGACAAGATCATTGCCAACACTTTTCTTATAGTGACATGCCAGGCAGATTGCCCACAACGACCCGTTGCGCCAATTGGTGCAAAGACCAACTATTTTGAAGGATTTTTCCTCAACTGTTTTCAGATGATTATGTTCATGCTACCGTTCTATTTGCCTCAAAAATCATTGATAGAAACGCAATGTTAACACCATGCTTCTTTTGTCTTGTTACGTTAGACGGTCATAAAAAATGGGTTTCACCGATGGTATCCCAAATTTATGCATGTTCAATTCATCCTTTCCCTATACAAATAAATTCTCATGCCTATGAGGGCTGAGATGACTGGCACCCTTGAAAAAATATTGACTCTTCTTGAAGAAAGTGGCATTGTACCGCTCTTCATTTTTGTCAATGAAACAGACACCCAACCACTTCTCCCTCCTAGTCATACTCACATGAACAGCTGGAGGACTTACTACTACAAGTGAGAAGCTACAAGAAGGTCAACCATAAGGTAGATATTTGCTGGTGTTATTTGCTAACCTTGGTTTAGTGGGATATATGAGGAGAGGAACTCCCCTTACATAGAAGAAAAGTGTTGAACCTTAAATGTCGAGTTCACCCCTTATCCATTTGTTTGCATTAAGTATGATCTAAACATACATCCATTGTTAATTGTGTCGACTAATAACCATAAGTATTTGATATAGCACCAATATATTTAGTCAGCAAACTTGATCATTTATGGAGGCAATTATTTTTGGACAAATATGTCATATGTGAGTGCATCCTAATTTAAAACCATTATTCACCTCTCCGCCACCGATGTCACAATACCTTCAAGGGCACCACCATCAACTCCATCACCTTCACTGCTACCACCATCTCCCCTTTTCTGAAGTGGTATATTCATCCTAAACCTATGTAGTTGAGGAGTCCAAAAATGCATCATGTTTTAGTGCCAGTTTTGTGTCGATAGTTGCAATTCATCAGAATTTAACTATGTTTGCGGAGCTCTTAATTGATTTTTACCGAGATCCTTAACACGAAGGAGTTCTTGAGGAAAAGGAAAGAAATGCAAGAATAATTCTTTCAACATCTGAATTCTGATAAAGTAAACATAATATAGTCTAAAATGTACAATTCAAGGGGCGGCATGATGACTATTGGCGAAAAATAGAGTTATATTAGCTATCTAATGTGTCAGCATCTCAAAAATAATTTGAAACACACTTCTACAAATTAAGTTCACAATATGCTTAGCTTCATTAAATGTTGCACATAAATTGTTGTTGAGCACAATCAAGTTGAACTCACCTCAGTTTGTGGAAACCCATATTAGTAATAACACACACACATCAATGCATCAACATGACATCAACACTTACCAAAGAAACGAAAGTTCACTTATTCTACAATAGCATAAGAAAAGTAAGAGACAAAAAGTGGGGCCCTTCTCACTATTAAGGAGAACCACAATCTCACTATTTTAAGGACAGCCACGATCTCACTATTAAGGACAACCACATGAGCAAATCATAATGTCATCATATATGGGGTTGAAAATTAAAATTACACCTATACATAGTTCAAGCATACAAATTCCTAAACATTAACGAAAACATATTAAATGCCACAAAAGGGTTAAGGTGATCACATCAACAATTATATCACAACCTTTGTAGTAGCCAAAATTAAATATAATGAACAATAACCTACAACAATGTTCATGTAAACTAAAATGGATAAATCAACTTTACCTAGTGGCTTTCCTCAACATCAGAGGCATGCATGGTTGGAACGAAAAGACACCATAGTGACAAAGAAATCCAACTCCATTCTGCTGGTAGCACTGGTTGTAGACCCTTTATTTTTCTTCTTGTGTTTCACTCTTGTGAGCTTGACTTGCGCATCGACATAGTTCTCCATGGGCTTCACCTCGATCTACTTCAAGAACTCAATTTCTCGCATTCCATCTTGAGTGAATGCTTATATTTGGCACGCCATGCACTCATACATATGAGAAAAAGCGTCAATTGACATTGGCAGATCACTTTCACCACCATTATCACCTCTGCCAATTTGGCCGCAACGACGACATTTATTGTTGCCACCGAGAGTGATTAAATGAAGCGATGTGGTAATTGGTGCGAGTATAGCTATTGTTGTTATCACCAGGACCACCAGAGTTGTTCATATAGGAAATTGCAGCAAAGGCAATGGTGGACTGATATATCTCCAACGTATCTATAATTTATGAAGTATTCATGCCATGTTCACAACCATTCTATATGGTTTTGCTATGATTTGAAGGAACTAACCCGGACTGACACATTTTTCAGCAGAATTACCATTGTGTTGTTTTTGTGTGCAGAAATAAAAGTTACCAAAATTAGGCGAAATGTTTTGGATAATTATTTTGGAATAAAAGAAAAATACTAGAGCAAAGACCCACAGGAAGGGGCCCCTGCTGCCCACTAGGCACCAGGGCGCGCCACTCCCCTCTGGCACGCACTGGTGGGTAGTGGGCCCCTCGAAGCCCATCTGAACAGAACGCCAAAAAATCCTATAAATATAGAAACCCCCAGAAACAACCCTAGATCGGAAGTTCCGCCACCGCAAGCCTCTGTATCCACGAAAACTCAATCGGGAGCCCGTTTCGGTACCCTGCCGGAGGGGGAAATCATCACCGGAGGCCATCTTCATCATCCAGGCGGTCTCCATGATGATGAGGGAGTAGTTCACCGTCGGGGCTAAGGCAGGCTCTTGCCACTCCTTATTTTGTAGTCCATCAAAATTTTACTCAAAACTTGAAAACTTGAAAACACAAAACTCAACAAAAAACTCGTGAGATCCGTTAGTGAAACAAAGCAAATAACCACTTTTAGGTACTGTTTTAAACTCATTACAATTTTATATTGGTGTTATATCTACTATATTCTAACTTCTGCATAGTTCATACCCCCGATACTACCCATAGATTCATCAAAATAAGCAAAAAACACAACAAAAACAGAATTTGTAAAAAACAGAATAGTCTGTAGTAATCTGGACCTTAGCCAAACTTCCGTAACACAACAAATTCTGGAAAATTAGAAAACGTAGGCAATTTGTATATCAATATTGTGTAAAAAATTCAGAATTTTTCATCGCTTCTGTGAGTTTTAAAAATTCAGCTACTGTACGCAAAAGTTTCTGTTTTTCAGCAAAATCAAATCAACTATCACCATAAATCATCCCAAAGGTCTTACTTGGCACAAAAACTAATTAAAACACTAAAACACAATTATCACAGAAGTAATATTGCATAATTTCATAAGAACAGAAAATAAAAATATTGGTTTGTCTCCGAACAAGTGCTTTTCTTTAGATCCTTCTAGCCAGGCATTGATAATTTTAATGATGCTCACATGGAAGACAAGAATTGAAGCACAAAGATAGCATCATATAGCATGTGAAATTCACATTTAAGTCTAACATACTTCGTTTGCATAGGAATTTTATAACCAAACAAATTATCAAGACAAGCAAAAAGTAGCATATGGAAGGAAGAAGAAAGAAACAATAGCAATCTCAACATAACAAGAGGTAATTTAGCAACATGAAAATTTCTACAACCATATTTCCCTCTCTCATAATAATTTCATGTGGGACCATATTCAAATTAAACAAAATAGCTATCACATAACATATTGTCTAATTGTACCACATGCATGCAAAGTTGACACTCTTCCAAAATAGTGGGATTGTCATCAAATAAAGTCATGACCTCTCCAAGCCCACTTTTATCAAAAATTTCAAAAGATTGATCATTATCCAAAGTAGTGGGATCATTATTTCCTAGAGTTTACATTATTCCAAACCCACTTTCAATATTATTGCAAACACTATTATCAATATCATATTCATCACGAGGCTTAAATAAATTTTCAAGATCATAATATGAATCACCCCAATCATGATCATTACAATAAGTAGTGGACATAGCAAAATTAGCATCCCCAAGCTTAGGGTTTTGCATATTATTAGCACAATTGATATTAATAGAATTTATAATAACACCATTGCAATCATGCTTTTCATTCAAGGAGCCATCGTGAATCACTTCATAGATTTCCTTTTTTAGCACTTCATCACAATTTTCAGATTCACAAATTTCAAGCAAAACTTCATAAAGATAATATAGTGCACTCAACTTACTAGTAATTGGTTCATCATAATTGGATCTTTTAAAAAGATTAGCAAGTGGGTGAGGATCCATAAACTTTTTGCTTTCTTATTTGGAATAAACATGCAATTCCACCAAGAAAACGAGCAAACAAACCAAGTAAGACATAAAGGCAAACAGAAAGAAGGCAAATAAAAAGGCAAATATTTTTGTGTTTTTCTAAAAACGTCTTAGAAGTGGGGGAGAGGAAAATGAGAGGCAAATGGCAAGTAATGCAAGTGCAAGAGATGAGAGTTTCTGATAGGTACTTGGTAGGCTTGATGTAGATCCTCCCCGACAACGACGCTAGTAATTCTTCTTGCTACTTCTTGAGCTTGCATTGATTTTTCCCTTAAAGAGGAAAGGGTGATGCAACAAAGTAGAGATAAGTATTTGCCTCAGTTAAGAACCAAGGTGTCAATCCAGTTGGAGGAACACACAAGCCCCCAATAGATGCACCTGCACAACTAATAAACACTTGTACACAAGGTGAAAAAGGGGTTGTCAATCCCTTCACGGTCACTAGCAAGGGTGAGGTCTAATAGAGATTGATATAAAAGATAAATAAAAGTGTAAAATAATGTAAATATAAATAAATTGAAGCAAGGTATTTTTGGGTTTTTGGTTTTATAGATCTTAAAATAATATGATAAAAATAGACCCGGGGGGCATATGTTTCACTAGAGGCTTCTCTCCCAAAAGAAGCATACGATGGGTAAACAAATTACTGTTGAGCAATTGATAGAGAAGCACATAGCTATGAAGATATCCAAGGAAATGATCATGAATATAGGCATCACGTCTGTAACAAGTAGACCGACTCCTGCCTGCATCTACTACTATTACTCCACAGATAGACCTCTATCCCACATGCATCTAGTGTATTAAATTAACATGAATGGAGTAACGCCTTAAGCAAGAGGACATGATGTCAATGGATTGATCCAATCAATATGGTAAAAACCCCATCTTTTTATCCTTAATGGCAATAATACATACATGCCTTGCTACCCTTTCTGTCACTGGGTGAGGACACCGCAAGATTGAACCCATCACAAAGCACCTCTCCCATTACAAGAAAGATCAATCTAGTTGGCCAAACCAAGTCAATAGATCAGAGAGAAACACAAAGCTATCTTAATCATGCATAAAAGAGTTTAGAGAAGACGAAAATAATATTCATAGATAATCTAATCATAGATCCACAATTCATCGGATCTCAACAAACACACCGTGAAACAAGATTACATCAAATAGATCTCCAATTACATCGAGGGGAACATTGTATTTAAGATCAAGGAGAGAGAGAAGAAGGCATCTAGCTACTAGCTATGGACCCGTAGGTCTATGGTAAACAACTCACACATCATTAGAAGGGCAACAAGGTTGGTGTAGAGGCCCTCCATGATCGAATCCCCCTCCGGCAGAGTGCCAGAAAAGGCCCCAAGATGGGTTCTCATGAGAATAGAAACTTGCGGCGGCGGAAAAGTATTTTTAGTGTGCCCCTTGGTATACGGGGAATATTTGGGTATTTATGGAGCTAGAATTAGGGTTAGGGGGGTCCCGAGGGGCACACAAGCCTGGGGGCACGCCTCCCTAGGGCGCGCCATGTGAGCTTGTGGCTCTCTCATGGCCCCTCCGCCCCCCCGAAGCTTCGTGGTTTTTCTTCTGGTCCAAGAAAAATCCTCAAAAAGTTTTGTTTCGTTCGGACTCCGTTTTGTATTGATTTTCTGTAGAAGACAAAAACAAGGAAAAATTAGTAACTGGCACTAGGCACTAGGTTAATAGGTTAGTCCCAAGAAATGATATAAAATAGCATATTAATGCATATAAAACATCCAAGATAGATAATACAATAGCATGGAACAATACAAAATTATAGAAATGTTGGAGACGAATCAGATGACTATTGGCAAAAAATAGAGTTATATTTACTAGCTATCTAATGTGTCAGGATCTCAAATATAATGTGAAACACACTTCTTCAAATTAAGTTCACGATATGCTTAGCTCGATTAAATGTTGCTACACATAAATTGTTGTTGAGGACAACCAAGATGAACTCACCTCAGCTTGTGTAAACCCATATTAGTAATAACACACACATGTCAATGCATCAACACGACATCAGCATTTACCAAAGAACTGAAAGTTCCCTTATTCTACAACAACATAAGAAAAGTAACAGATTCATAATAAGACATAAAGTGGGGACCTTGTCACAATTAATGACCACCACAATATCACTATTAAGGACAACAACGATCTCACTATTAAGGACAACCACAAGAGCAAATCATAATGTTTGGCCACAACGACAACATTTATTGTTGCCACCTGAGAGTGATTAAATGGAGCGATGTGGTAACTATTGCGAGTATAGCTATTGCTGTTGTCACCGGGATCACCAGAGTTGTTCAAATAGTAAACTGTAGCAAAGGTAGCGACAGACTATTGGGTAAATGTTATAGTCGAGAGCAGTGTCCCATGACTATAGTTAGGCAGCGACATGGCCATGGGAAGAGGTGGGGAAGGCAAAGATGAGGGTAACAAGTTCTTCTAGGCGGTATAAGGGTGGAGGTACATGGCGAAGTGATGGGCCGACAACTAATGATGAGGTGCGCGACTTCTTTGTCATGGAGAGGGTGGAAGTTACGAGGAAGTTGGGCTTGTCGTTGGAGCTTCATGCCGAGGGCCCGTCCTGGGAATGCTAGGCCTTGAACTTCTAGAGGGTTTTGATGCGTATGTTTCACGGTAGACCTGCGACCAAAGTTCATCACATTGGCGACCTCTTGCCACTGCTTGTGTTGCTGGTTATCACAATCGAGCATAGCGTAGCAGCTGCCCCAAGTGCCGATGAGCATCATTGTTTTGTCCTTGCCCCAATAGTCCTCACAGTAGGGCGGGTTGGGCTGGGTCCCGGCAACCACCCCCTCGTCCTTCCGTGCCCATATCCACCGCTATCTCTCTCAGCTCTCGTGCCCTCCGATCAAAATTAGGCCAAGCTTCCTTGTAAATCATGGTTCCACTGACAATACCAGTTCCCTTTCCAAGAGCCCAACCAAAAATCTATTTAACTCATCATCATGTAGATAGAATGTAAGAAACACGATTTTCCTAATGAAAAGAGTAAACACTATTAAGATAAGGGTACATTCCCCGCAAAAATAAGATAAGGACACATTGTTGTGCCTCATTAATCACGAGAAAAGAAACATATCAAAGCACAAGATACATAACACTAGTAACACAATAGTCACGTCATAGTGGTTTGGTAGATATTAACCCACACCAAACCTAATGGAACCAAACACAATAAATGAAGTGGAAATAAAAATATATTGCTGACATCCCACTAATTGTGTGTAGTACTCTACATGTGAACAATTTGGTTAACTAGTTGAAATCGAATTGAAGCAAACTTTATGAAACGACCAAATAGCCAACCTTAATTATACTCAACATTTGCAGTATTGAACCTCATCAATGACACCTTGGCAAGCACTAGTCAGTTATGAGGGGTCAGTGCTATTTGTATCTATAGTTCTTGATATGGACACAATGTGATAGGTGGATGTAGTTGGCCCGCTTGGCGGAAGGTTAAGTGCCTGGAAGGTTGGCATGACGCGTGATGCGAAGAGGTAGCATACTATGATTTGGTTATGTGGATTGAGTCATATTATTTATTTCTGTGTTTGCAAATTAGAAGTATCACATCATGTTGTTCGTTGCAATGATGGGATACAATTTAATAACAAGCACATGCCCCCTTCTTTTCAATAAGTGCTTCCCATTTTAGATAAAGAATGGGTCATATCCATGATCTTGCAGTGTTCCTAGGCATACTCACATGGACATCTGGAGGACTTACTACTACAAATGAGAAGCTACAAGAAGATCAACCATAAGGTAGATATTTGCTGGTGTTATTTGCTAACCTTGGGTTAGTGGGATATATCAGGAGAGGAACTCCGCTTACATAGAAGACAAGTGTTGAACCATAAATGTCAAGTTCACATGTTATCTAATTGTTTGCATTAAGTATGAAACATACATCCATTGTTAATTGTGTCGACTAAAAACCATAATTATCGAATATAGCACCAATATATTTAGCCAACAAACTTGATCATTTATGGAGGCAATTATTTTTGGACAAATATGTCGGATGTGAGTACATCCTAATTTAAAACCATTATTCGCCTCTTCGCCAGTGATGTCGCAATGCCTTTAAGGGCACCACCATCAACTCCATTGCCTTCACCGCTACAACCATCTCCATTTTTCTGAAGTAGTATATTCATCCTAAACCTATGTAGTTTAGGAGTTCAAAAATTCATCATGTTTTAGTGCTAGTTTTGTGTTGTAGTTGTAGGATTTATTGGAATTTTACTCTGTTTGTGGAGCTTTTCATTGATTTAAACCAAGATCCTTAACATGAAGGAGTTCTTGAGGCAAAGGAAAGAAATGATAGAATAATTCTTTCAACATCTGAATTCTAATAAATTAAACATAATAGTCTAAAATTTACAATTAGGGGGGGGGCGAAATGATTACTATTGGCAAAAAATAGTGTCATATTTACTAGCTATTTAATGTGCCAGTATCTCAAAAAAAATGTGAAACACACTTCTACAAATTAAGTTCACAATATGCTTAGCTTGATTAAATGTTGCTACACATAGAAAAATGTTGAACACAATCATGTTTGCTTCAACTACGTCGGTATTTCCCCAAAGAGGAAGGGATGATGCAGCACACCAACAATAGGTATTTCCCTCAGTGATGAGATCAAGGTTATAGAACTAGTAGGAGAATCACGCAACACCATGTAAACAGCTCCAGCACACAAAGAACAAATACTTGCAATCCGACGTAAGAGAGGGGTTGTCAATCCCTCGCGGGTAAAAAGATAGGTAAAATTGTAGTAGATTGGATAAATAGATCTCGTGAGAACGCAAGATAAAATAAATAATGGTAAATTGCAGCAAGGTATTTTTGTATTTTTGGTTTAATAGATCTAAAAATAAAACCAAATAAAAATAGATTGCGAAAGCAAATATAATAAAGAAGAGACCCAGGGGCCGTAGATTTCACTAGTAGCTTCTCTCGAGAAAAATAGCAAACGGTGGGTAAACGAATTACTGTTGGGCAATTGATAGAACCTCAAATAGTCATGATGATATCCAGGCAATGATCATTATATAGGCATCACATCCAAGATTAGTAGACCGACTCCTGCCCGCATCTACTACTATTACTCCACACATCGACCACTGTCCAGCATGCATCTAGTGTATTAAGTTCATGGAGAAACGGAGTAATGCAATAAGAATGATGACATGATGTAGACAAGATCTATTTATGTAGAAATAGACCCCATCTTGTTATCATTAATAGCAATGATACATACGTGTCGGTTCCCCTTCTGTCACTGGGATCAAGCACCGGAAAATCGAACCCATCACAAAGCACCTCTTCCCATTTCTAGATAAATAGATCAAGTTGGCCAAACAAAACAAATATCGGAGAAGAAATACAGGGCTATAAGCAATCATGCATATAAGAGATCAAAGAAGACTAAATAACTTTCATGGATAAAAACATAGATGTGATCATAAACTCAAAGTTCATCGTATCCCAACAAACACACCGCAAAAAGAGTTACATCATATGGATCTCCAAGAGACCATTGTATTGAGAATCTAAAGAGAGAGAAGAAGCCATCTAGCTACTAACTACGAACCCGTATGTCTACAATGAACTACTCACGCATCATCGGAGAGGCACCAATGAGGATGATGAACACCTCCGTGATGGTGTCTAGATTGGATCTGGTGGTTCTGGAACTTCCGATAGCTGGAATTGATTTTCGTCGACTTCCCTAGGGTTTATAGAATATTGGGAGTATTTATAGAGCAAAGAGGCGGTGCGAGAGGCCACCAAGGTGGGCACAACCCACCTGGGCGCGCCTGGGGGGCCCAGGCGCGCCCTGGTGGGTGTTGCCCCCCTCGGGGCACCCCCAGGTGCTTCTCCGGCCCATTGGGTGTCTTCTAGTCCATAAAAAATCCACAAAAAAGTTTCGCTGCGTTTGGACTCCGTTTGGTATTGATTTCCTGCAATGTAAAAAACAAACAGAAAACAGAAACTGGCACTGGGCACTATGTCAACAGGTTAATACCAAAAAATGATATAAAATTATTGTAAAATTATTCTAAAACATCCAAGAATGATAATATAACAGCATGGAACAATAAAAAATTATAGATACGTTGGAGATGTATCACACAACCAAGATGAACTCACCTCAGTTTGCGTAAACCCATATTAGTAATATAACACACATGTCAAAGCATCAACATGACATCAATGTTGGGTTTCGTAGTAATTTCAAAAAAATTCCTACGCACACACAGGATCATGTGATGTATAGCAATGAGGGGAGAGTATTGTCTACGTACCCAATGCAGACCGACTACGGAAGCGATGACACGACGTAGAGGAAGTAGTCGTACGTCTTCTCGATCCAACCGATCAAGCACCGAAACTACGGCACCTCCGAGTTCGAGCACACGTTCAGCTCGATGACGATCCCCGGACTCCGATCCAGCAAAGTGTCGGGGAAGAGTTTCGTCAGCACGACGGCGTGGTGATGATCTTGATGAACTACAGCAGCAGGGCTTCGCCTAAACTCCGCTACAGTATTATCGAGGAATATGGTGGCAGGGGGCACCGCACACGGCTAAGGAATAGATCACGTGGATCAACTTGTGTCAACTTGTCTGTCTTTGGGGTGCCTCTACCTCAGTATATAAAGGAGCCAAGGGGGGAGGGGGCGCCGGCCAAGAGAGAGAGAGGCGCAGGAGGAGTCCTACTCCTACCGGGAGTAGGACTCCCCCCCCCCCCAATCCTATTCCAACTAGGATTCCCAAGGGGGAAAGAGGGAGAGGGGTGGCAGGCCACCTCTCCTAGTCCTAATAGGACTAGGGGAAGGGGGGAGGCGCGCAGCCCCCTTGGGCTGTCCCTTTCTCCTTTCCACTAAGGCCCATGAAGGCCCATATGGCTCCCGGGGGGTTCCGGTAACCTCCCGGTAACCCGGTAAAATCCCGATTTCACCCGGAACACTTCCGATGTCCAAACATAGGCTTCCAATATATCAATCTTTATGTCTCGACCATTTCAAGACTCCTCGTCATGTCCGTGATCACATCCGGGACTCCGAACAACCTTCGGTACATCAAAATGCATAAACTCATAATATAACTGTCATCGTAACCTTAAGCGTGCGGACCCTACGGGTTCGAGAACAATGTAGACATGACCAAGACATGTCTCCGGTCAATAACCAATAGCGGGACCTGGATGCCCATATTGGCTCCTACATATTCTACGAAGATCTTTATCGGTCAGACCGCATAACAACATACGTTGTTCCCTTTGTCATCGGTATGTTACTTGCCCGAGATTCGATCGTTGGTATCCAATACCTAGTTCAATCTCGTTACCGGCAAGTCTCTTTACTCGTTCCATAATACATCATCTCACAACTAACATATTAGTTGTAATGCTTGCAAGGCTTATGTGATGTGTATTACCGAGAGGGCCCAGAGATACCTCTCCGACAATCGGAGTGACAAATCCTAATCTCGAAATACGCCAACTCAACATCGACCATTGGAGACACCTGTAGTACTCCTTTATAATCACCCAGTTACGTTGTGACGTTTGGTAGTACCCAAAGTGTTCCTCCGGCAAACGGGATTTGCATAATCTCATAGTCATAGGAACATGTATAAGTCATGAAGAAAGCAATAGCAACATACTAAACGATCGTGTGCTAAGCTAATGGAATGGGTCATGTCAATCAGATCATTCAACTAATGATGTGACCTCGTTACTCAAATAACAACTCATTGTTCATGGTTAGGAAACATAACCATCTTTGATTAACGAGCTAGTTAAGTAGAGGCATACTAGTGACACTTTGTTTGTCTATGTATTCACACATGTATTATGTTTCCGGTCAATACAATTCTAGCATGAATAATAAACATTTATCATGAAATAAGGAAATAAATAATAACTTTATTATTGCCTCTAGGGCATATTTCCTTCAGTCTCCCACTTGCACTAGAGTCAATAATCTAGTTCACATCGCCATGTGATTTAATAGCAATAGTTCACATCACCATGTGATTAACACCCATAGTTCACATCGATATGTGATCAACACCCAAAGGGTTTACTAGAGTCAGTAATCTAGTTCACATCGCTATGTGATTAACACCCAAAGAGTACTAAGGTGTGATCATGTTTTGCTTGTGAGATAATTTTAGTCAACGGGTCTGTCACATACAAATCTGTAAGTATTTTGCGAATTTCTATGTCAACAATGCTCTGCACGGAGCTATTCTAGATAATTGCTCCCACTTTCAATATGTATCCAGATTGAGACTTAGAATCATCTGGATCAGTGTCAAAAAACTTGCATCGACGTAACCCTTTACGACGAACCTTTTTGTCACGTCCATAATCGAGAAACATATCCTTATTCCACTAAGGATAATTTTGACCGCTGTCCAGTGATCTACTCCTAGATCACTATTGTACTCCCTTGCCAAACTCAGTGGTAGGGCATACAATAGATCTGGTATACAGCATGGCATATTTTATAGAACCTAAGACTGAGGCATAGGGAATGACTTTCATTCTCTTTCTATCTTCTGTCGTGGTCAGGCTTTGAGTTTTACTCAACTTCACACCTTGTAACACAGGCAAGAAACCTTTTTCTTTGACTGTTCCATTTTGAACTACTTCAAAATCTTTTCAAGGTATGTACTCATTGAAAACTTATCAAGTGTCTTGATCTATCTCTATAGATCTTGATACTTAATATGTAAGCAGCTTCACCGAGGTCTTTCTTTGAAAAACTCCTTTCAAACACTCCTTTATGCTTTGCAGAATAATTCTACATTATTTCCGATCAACAATATGTCATTCACATATACTTATCAGAAATGTTGTAGTGCTCCCACTCACTTTCTTGTAAATACAGGCTTCACCGCAAGTCTGTATAAAACCATATGCTTTGATCAACTCATCAAAGCGTATATTCCAACTCCGAAATGCTTGCACCAGTCCACAGATGGATCGCTGGAGCTTGCATATTTTGTTAGCACCTTTAGGATTGACAAAACCTTCTGGTTGTATCATATACAACTCTTCTTTAATAAATCCATTAAGGAATGCAGTTTTGTTTATCCATTTGCCGGATTTCATAAAATGCGGCAATTGCTAACATGATTCCGACAGACTTAAGCATAGATACGAGTGAGAAACTCTCATCGTAGTCAACACCTTGAACTTGCCGAAAACCTTTTTGCGACAAATCGAGCTTTGTAGATAGTAACATTACCATCAGCGTCAGTCTTCTTCTTAAAGATCCATTTATTCTCAATTGCTTGCCGATCATCGGGCAAGTCAACCAAAGTCCATACTTTGTTCTCATACATGGATCCCATCTCAGATTTCATGGCTTCAAGCCACTTTGCGGAATCTGGGCTCACCATTGCTTCTTCATAGTTCGTAGGTTCATCATGATCTAGTAGCATGACTTCCAGAAAAAGATTATCGTACCACTCTGGCGCGGATCTTACTCTGGTTGATCTACGAGGTTCAGTAGTATCTTGTTCTGAAGTTTCATGATCATCATCATTGGCTTCCTCACTAACTGGTGTAGGTGTCACAGAAACAGTTTTCTGTGATGAACTACTTTCCAGTAAGGGAGCAGGTACAGTTACCTCGTCAAGTTCTACTTTCCTCCCACTCACTTCTTTCGAGAGAAACTCCTTCTCTAGAAATGATCCATTCTTAGCAACGAATGTCTTGCCTTCGGATCTGTGATAGAAGGTGTACCCAACAGTTTCCTTTGGGTATCATATGAAGTCATATTTCTCCGATTTGGGTTCGAGCTTATCAGGTTGAAGCTTTTTCACATAAGCATTGCAGCCCCAAACTTTAAGAAACAACAACTTTGGTTTCTTGCCAAACCACAGTTCATAAGGCGTCGTCTCAACGGATTTTGATGGTGCCCTATTTAACGTGAATGCAGCTGTCTTTAATGCATAACCCCAAAACGATAGTGGTAAATCGGTAAGAAACATCATAGGTTGCACCATATCCAATAAAGTACAATTGTGACGTTCGGACACACCATTGTGGTGTTCCAGGTGGCATGAGTAGTGAAACTATTTCACATTGTTTTTTTAACTGAAGGCCAAACTCGTAACTCAAATACTCTTCTCTACGATCAGATCGTTGAAACTTTATTTTCTTGTTACGATGATTTTTCACTTCACTCTGAAATTCTTTGAACTTTTCAAATGTTTCAGACTTGTGTTTCATTAAGTAGATATACTCATATCTGCTCAAATCATCTGTGAAGATCAGAAAATAATGATACTTGCCACGAGCATCAACACTCATTGGGTTGCATACATCGGTATGTATTATTTCCAATAAGTCAGTAGCACGTTCCATTGTTCTGGAGAACGGAGTTTTAGTCATCTTGCCCAAAAGGCACGGTTCGCAAGCATCAAATGATTCATAACCAAGTGATTCCGAAAATCCATCTTTATGGAGTATCTTCATGCGCTTTACACCGATATGACCCAAACGGCAGTGCCACAAATAAGTTGCACTATCATTATTAACTTTGCATCTTTTGGTTTCAATATTATGAAAATGTGTATCACTACGATCGAGATCCAATGAACCATTTTTCATTGGGTGTGAAACCATATAAGGTTTTATTCATGTAAACAGAACAACAGTTTATTCTCTTACTTAAATGAATAACCGTATTGCAATAAACATGATCAAATCATATTCATGCTCAACGCCAACACCAAATAACACTTATTTAGTTTCAACACTAATCCCGAAAGTATAGGGAGTGTGCGATGATGATCATATTAATCTTGGAACTACTTTCAACACTCATCGTCACTTCCCCTTCAACTAGTCTTTGTTTATTCTGCAACTCCCGTTTCGAGTTACTAATTTTAGCAACTGAACTAGTACCTAATACTAAGGGGTTTTCTATAAACACTAGTAAAGTACACATCAATAACATGTATATCAAATATACTTATGTTCACTTTGCCATCCTTCTTATCCGCCAATCACTTGGGGTAGTTCCGCTTCCAGTGACCAATCCCTTTGTAGTAGAAGAACTTAGTCTCAGGCTTAGGACCAGACTTGGGCTTCTTCACTTGAGCAGCAACTCGCTTGCCGTTCTTCTTGAAGTCCCCCTTCTTCCCTTTGCCCTTTTCTTGAAACTAGTGGTCTCCGTCTACCATCAACACTTGATGTTTTTCTTGATTTCTACCTTCGTCGATTTTAGCATCACGAAGAGCTCGGGAATTGTTTACGTCATCCCTTGCATTATAGTTCATCACGAAGTTCTACTAACTTGGTGGTGGTGACTAGAGAATTCTATCAATCACTATCTTATCTGGAAGATTATCTCCCACTTGATTCAAGCGATTGAAGTACCCAGACAATCTAAGTACATGCTCACTAGTTGAGCGATTCTCCTCCATCTTTTAGCTATAGAACTTGTTGGAGACTTCATATCTCTCAACTCGGGTATTTGCTTGAAATATTAACTTCAACTCTAGGAACATCTCATATGGTCCATGACGTTCAAAACGTCTTTGAAGTCCCGATTCTAAGCCGTTTAAGCATGGTGCACTAAACTATCAAGTAGTCATCATATTGAGCCAGCCAAACGTTCATAACGTCTGCATCTGCTCCTGCAATAGGTCTGTCACCTAGCGGTGCATCAAGGACATAATTCTTCTGTGCAGCAATGAGGATAAACCTCAGATCACGGATCCAATCCGCATCATTGCTACTAACATTTTTCAACACAATTTTTCTCTAGGAACATATCAAAATAAACACAGGGAAGCAACAACGCGAGCTATTGATCTACAACATAATTTGCAAAATACTATCAGGACTAAGTTCATGATAAATTAAAGTTTAATTAATCATATTACTTAAAGAACTCCCACTTAGATAGACATCCCTCTAATCTTCTAAGTGATTACGTGATCCAAATCAACTAAACCATGACCGATCATCACGTGAGATGGAGTAGTTTTCAATGGTGAACATCGTTTATGTTGATCATATCTACTATATGATTCACGCTCGACCTTTCGGTCTCCGTGTTCCGAGGCCATATCTGCATATGCTAGGCTCGTCAAGTTTAACCTGAGTATTCTGCGTGTGCAAAAACTGGCTTGCACCCGTTGTAGATGGACGTAGAGCTTATCACACCCGATCATCACGTGGTGTCTGGGCACGACGAACTTTGGCAACGGTGCATACTCAGGGAGAACACTTCTTGATAATTTAGTGAGAGATCATCTTATAATGCTACCGTCAATCAAAGCAAGATAAGATGCATAAAAAGATAAACATCACATGCAATCAATATAAGTGATATGATATGGCCATCATCATCTTGTGCTTGTGATCTCCATCTCCGAAGCACCGTCATGATCACCATCGTCACCGGCGCGACACCTTGATCTCCATCGTAGCATCGTTGTCGTCTTGCCAATCTTATGCTTTCACGACTATCACTACCGTTTAGTAATAAAGTAAAGCATTACATCGCGATTGCATTGCATACAATAAAGCGACAACCATATGGCTCCTGCCAGTTGCCGATAACTAGGTTACAAAACATGATCATCTCATACAATAAAATTCAGCATCATGCCTTGACCATATCACATCACAACATGCCCTGCAAAAACAAGTTAGACGTCCTCTACTTTGTTGTTGCATGTTTTACGTGGCTGCTACGGGCTTAAGTAAGAACCAATCTCACCTACGCATCAAAACCACAACGATAGTTTGTCAAATAGACTCCGTTTTAACCTTCGCAAGGACCGGGCGTAGCCATACTTGGTTCAACTAAAGTTGGAGAGACAGTCGCCCGCAAGCCATCTCTGTGCAAACCACGTCGAGGGAACCGGTCTCGCGTAAGCGTACGCGTAAGGTTGGTCTGGGTCGTCTTGTCCAACAATACCGCCGAACCAAAGTATGACATGCTGGTAGGCAGTATGACTTGTATCGTCCACAACTCACTTGTGTTCTACTCGTGCATATAACATCAACATCAATAACCTAGGCTCGGATGCCACTGTTGGGTTTTGTAGTAATTTCAAAAAATTTCCTACGCACACACAGGATCATGTGATGTATAGCAACGAGGGGAGAGTATTGTCTACGTACCCAACGCAGACTGACTGCGGAAGCGATGACACGACATAGAGGAAGTAGTCGTACATCTTCTCGATCCAACCGATCAAGCACCGAAACTACGGCACCTCCGAGTTCGAGCACACGTTCAGCTCGATGATGATCCCCGGACTCCGATCCAGCAAAGTGTCGGGGAAGAGTTTCGTCAGCACGACGGCGTGGTGATGATCTTGATGAACTACAGCAGCAGGGCTTCGCCTAAACTCCGCTACAGTATTATCGAGGAATATGGTGGCAGGGGGCACCGCACACGGCTAAGGAATAGATCACGTGGATCAACTTGTGTCAACTTGTCTGTCTTTGGGGTGCCTCTACCTCAGTATATAAAGGAGCCAAGGGGGGAGGGGGCGCCGGCCAAGAGAGAGAGGCGCAGGAGGAGTCCTACTCCTACCGGGAGTAGGACTCCCCCCCCCAATCCTATTCCAACTAGGATTCCCAAGGGGGAAGAGGGAGAGGGGTGGCCGGCCACCTCTCCTAGTCCTAATAGGACTAGGGGAAGGGGGGAGGCGCGCAGCCCCCTTGGGCTGTCCCTTTCTCCTTTCCACTAAGGCCCATGAAGGCCCATATGGCTCCCGGGGGGTTCCGGTAACCTCCCGGTAACCCGGTAAAATCCCGATTTCACCTGGAACACTTCCGATGTCCAAACATAGGCTTCCAATATATCAATCTTTATGTCTCGGCCATTTCAAGACTCCTCGTCATGTCCGTGATCACATCCGAGACTCCGAACAACCTTCGGTACATCAAAATGCATAAACTCATAATATAACTGTCATCGTAACCTTAAGCATGCGGACCCTACGGGTTCGAGAACAATGTAGACATGACCAAGACACGTCTCCGGTCAATAACCAATAGCGGGACCTGGATGCCCATATTGGCTCCTACATATTCTACGAAGATCTTTATCGGTCAGACCGCATAACAACATACGTTGTTCCCTTTGTCATCGGTATGTTACTTGCCCGAGATTCGATCGTTGGTATCCAATACCTAGTTCAATCTCGTTACCGGCAAGTCTCTTTACTCGTTCCGTAATACATCATCTCACAACTAACATATTAGTTGTAATGCTTGCAAGGCTTATGTGATGTGTATTACCGAGAGGGCCCAGAGATACCTCTCCGACAATCGGAGTGACAAATCCTAATCTCGAAATACGCCAACTCAACATCGACCATTGGAGACACCTGTAGTACTCCTTTATAATCACCCAGTTACGTTGTGACATTTGGTAGTACCCAAAGTGTTCCTCCGGCAAACGGGAGTTGCATAATCTCATAGTCATAGGAACATGTATAAGTCATGAAGAAAGCAATAGCAACATACTAAACGATCGTGTGCTAAGCTAATGGAATGGGTCATGTCAATCAGATCATTCAACTAATGATGTGACCTCGTTACTCAAATAACAACTCATTGTTCATGGTTAGGAAACATAACCATCTTTGATTAACGAGCTAGTCAAGTAGAGGCATACTAGTGACACTTTGTTTGTCTATGTATTCACACATGTATTATGTTTCCGGTCAATACAATTCTAGCATGAATAATAAACATTTATCATGAAATAAGGAAATAAATAATAACTTTATTATTGCCTCTAGGGCATATTTCCTTCAATCAACACTTCCCAAAGAACTGAAAGTTCCCTTATTCTACAACTACATAAGAAAATTAACAGATTCATCATAAGACACAAAGTGGGGACCTTCTCACTACTAAGGACAACCACAATATTAGTATTAGGGACAACCATGATCTCACTATTAAGGACAACCATAAGAGAAAATCATAATGTCATCATATATGAGGTTGAAATTTAAAATTACACCTCTACATACTTCAAGCATACAAATTCCTAAGCATTAAGGAAGACATACTAAATTCGACATAGCAGTTAAGGTTATCTCATCAACAATCATATCACAACCTTTGTAGTAGCCAAAATTAAATTTAATGAACAATAACCTACTACAATGTGCATCTAAATGAAAATGGACAAATCAACTTTACCTAGAGCATTTCCTCAACATCAGAGGCATGCATGGTTGGAATGAAAAGGCATCATAGTGACAAAAGAATCCAACTCCATTCCGCTGCTACCATTGGTTTTAGACCCTTAATTTATTTTTGTTCTTGCGTTTCACTCTTGAAAGCTTGACCTGTGCATCGATGAAGTTCTCCATGGGCTTCACACCAAGCTATACTTTAAGAACTCATTTTTCTCGCATTCCATCTCGAGTGCATTGTTATATTTTGCACTCCATGTCCTCATACATCTAAGAAAAGCGTTGATGACCTAGCCAGATCATTGATACCACCATTATTACCTTTTCCAGTTTGGCCACAATGATGACATTTATTGTTGCCACACGAGAGTGATTAAATGGAGCGATGTGGTAACTAGTGCGAGCATAGCTATTGCTGTTGTTACTAGGATCACCGGAGTTGTCCAAATAGGAAACTGCAGCAAAGGCAGCGGTGGATTGCTGGACAAATGTGACAGTCAATAGCAGTGTCCCATGACCATAGTTGGGCAGTGGCAGGCTCATGGGAAGAGGCGGGGAAGGCAAAGATGAGGGTGACAAGTTCTTCTAGGCATAAGGGTGGAGGTTCATGGCCAAGTGATGGGCCGACGACTAATGATGAGGTGCACAACTTCTTTGATGCGAAGAGGGTGGGACTTACAAGGAAATTGAGCTTGTCGTGGAGTTTCATGCAGAGGGCCCATCATGGGCAGGCTTGGTCTTGAACTTCTTCTTGAGGGTGTGGATGTGCATGTTTCAGATGATGCTAGTGTGAGGGGGGCGGTGGCTCACAGTAGACCTACGACCCAAGTTCATCACATTGGCGACCTCTTGCCACTGCTTGTGTTGTTTTTTATCCAATTGAGCATAGTGTAGTAGCTTCCCCAAGCGTCGATGAGCATCACCTTTTTCCCTTGCCCCAGTAGTCCTCACAGTAGGGCGGGTTGGGCTGCGTCCCGGCAACCACCCCCTCGTCCTCCCGCGCCCATATTCACTGTTGTGTCTCTCAACTCCTGTGCCATCCCCTCCAAACTAGGCCAAGCTTCCTTGTAAATCATGGTTTCACTAACAATACCGATTCCCATCCCAAGAGCCCAACCAATTTTTTTGAACTCACCATCATGTAGATATAATGTAAGAAACACTATTTTTAAGCATTGGAGGAAACACTATTAAGATAAGGATACATTCCCCACACAAATAAGATAAGGACACATTCCCCGCACAAATAAGATAAGGACACATTGTTGTGCCTCATTAATCATGAGAAAACAAACATATTAAAGCAAAAGATACATAACACTAGTAACACAATAGTCACGTCATAGTGGTTTGGTATTTATTAACCCACACCAAACCTAAAGGAACCAAACACAATAAATGAAGTGGAAAAAAATATTGTTGACTTCCCACTGATCTTGTGCAGTACAACTAAAACATATCTACATATGGATAATTTAGTTAAATAGTTGAAATCGAATGGAAGCAAATCTTATGAAATGAGCAAAGCTAACCTTATACTCAACTTATGTAGTATTGAAACTCGTCAATGATAACTTGGAAAGCACCATTTAGTTATGAGGGGCCAATGCTATTCGTATCTATAGTTCCTGATATTGACACAATTTGATAGGTTGATGTAGTTGGTCTGCTTGGCAGAAGGTTAAAAGCGCCTGGAAGGTCGTCATGACGTGCGACGCGAAGAGGTAGTGTACTATAAGATTTGATTGTGTGGATTGAGTCATATTATTTATTTATGTGTTCCCAAAGTACAAGTATCACGCCATGTTGTTCCTTGCAACGATGGGATACAATTTAATGACAAGCACATGGTCCCTCTTCCTTTCAATAAGTGCTTCCCATTTTAGATAAAGAATGGCTCATATCCACGATCTTGTAGTGTTCCTAGGCATAGTCACATGGACAGCTGGAGGACTTACTACTACAAATGAGAAGCTACAAGAAGATCAACCATAAGGTAGATACTTGCTGGTGTTATTTGCTAACCTTGTGTTAGTGGGATATATGAGGAGAGGCACACCCTTTACATAGAAGAAAAGTGTTGAACCATAAATGTCGAGTTCACCCCTTATCCATTTGTTTGCATTAAGTATGATCTAAACATGCATCCATTGTTAATTTGTCAACTGAAAACCATAAGTATTGCATATAGCACCAATATATTTAGTCAACAAACTTGATCATTTATGGAGGCAATTATTTTTGGACAAATATGTCATATGTGAGTACATCCTAATTTATAACAATTATTCACCTCTTTGCCAGTGATGTCACAATGCCTTCAAGGGCACCACCATCAACTCCATCACCTTCACCGCTACCACCACCTCCATTTTTATAAAGTGGTATATTCACCCTAAACCTATGTAGTTTAGGAGTCCAAAAACTCAATATGTTTTAGTGCTTGTTTTGTGTGGTAGTTGCAGGATTCATTGAAATTTTACTATGTTGGTGGAGCTTTTCATTGATTTTTACCAAGATCCTAAACATGAAGGAGTTCTTGAGGCAAAGGAAAGAAATGCCAGAATAATTCTTTCAACATACGAATTCTAATAAATTAAACATAATATAGTCTGAAATGTACAATTAGGGGGGCGACATGATGACTATTGGCAAAAAATAGAGTTATATTTACTAGCTATCTAATGTGTTAGTATCTTAAAAATAATGTGAAACACACTTCAGAGTATGCTTAGCTTGATTAAAATTTGCTACACATAAATTGTTGTTGAGCACAACCAAGATGAACTCACCTCAGCTTATGTAAACCCATATTAGTAATATAACACACACACATCAATGCATCAACATGACGTCAACACTTACCAAAGAACTGAAAGTTCGCTTATTCTACAACAATATAAGAAAAGTAACAAATTCATAATAACACATAAAGTGGAGACCTTCTCACTATTAAGGGCAACCACAATATCACTATCAAGGACAACCATGATCTCACTATGAAGGACAACCATAAGAGCAAATTATAATGTCATCATATATGAGGTTGAAATTTGAAATTACACCTCTACATACTTCAAGCAAATAAATTCCTAAACATTAATGAAAATATACTAAATGCCACATAACAGTTAAGGTTATCGCATCAACACTGATATCACAACCTTTATAGTAGCCAAAATTAAATTGAATGAACAATAACCTACAACAATGTCCATCTGAACTAAAATGGACAAGTCAACTTTACCCAGAGACTTTCCCAATCATCAGAGGCATGCATGGTTGGAATGAAAAGGCATCATAGTGACAAAGGAATCCAACTCCATTCCGCTGCTACCATTGGTTGTAGACCCTTTATTTTTGTTCTTGTGTTTCACTCTTGCGAGCTTGACTTGTGCATCGATGAAGTTCTCCGTGGGCTTCACACTGAGTTACTTCAAGAACTCAATTTTCTCGCATTCCATCTCAAGCGACTGCTCATATTTGTCACTCCATGTGCTTATACATCTAATAGAAAGCATCGATCGACACAGCCAGATCACTGACACCACAATTATCACCTATGCAAGTTTGGCCACAACAACGACATTTATCATTGCCACTCGAGGGTGATTAAATGAAGCGATGTCGTAACTGGTGCAAGTATAGCTATTGTTGTTGTTACCAGGAGCACCGGAGTCATCTGAATAGGAAACTGCAGCAAAGGCAGTGGTGGATTACTAGACAAATGCGATGGTCGAGAGCAGTGTTCCATGGCCATAGTTGGGAAGTAGCATGGTCAAGGGAAGAGACAAGGAAGGCAAATATGAGGGTAACAAGTTCTTCTAGGCGGTGGAAGGGTGGAGGTACAGGGTGAAGTGATGGGCCAACGACCAATGATGAGGCTCGACTTCTAGAGGGCGAAGAGGGTGGGACTTATGAGGTAGTTCAGCTTGTCATTGGAGCTTCATGCAGATGGACCGTCATGGCCATGCGTGGCCTTGAACTTCTTCTTGAGGGTGTCGATGCGCATGTTTCACATGATGTTAGTGTGAGGGGGGTGGTTGCGCACAGTAGACCTGCGACCCAAGTTATGACATTGGCGACCTCTTGCCACTGCTTTTACTGCAGGTTATCACAATTGAGCACAGTGTAGCAGCTACCCCAACCACTGATGAGCATGGCCGTCTAGCTTGCCCGTGCCCAATAGTCCTCGCAGTAGAGCGGCTGGGCTAGGTTGCGACAACCACCCCTCCTCCTCCCGCACGCATATTCACCGTTATCTCTCTCAGCTCCCATGCCCTCCCCTCAAAATTAGGCCAAGCTTCCTTGTAAGTCATAGTTCCACTAACAATACTGGTTTCCATTCCAAGAGCCCAGCCAAAAATCTGTTGGATTCATCTTCATGTAGATAGAATGTAAGAAACACTATCTTTTTAATGTAATGGAGGAAACACTATTAAGATAAGGATACATTCCCTGCAAAAAATAAGATAATGATACATTGTGGTGTCTCATTAATCATGTGAAAACAAACACAGTAATGCACAAGATACATAACACTACTAACACAATAGTCACGTTGCAGCCGTTTAATATTAACCCACACCAAACCTAAAGGAACCAAACACAATAAATGAAGTGAAAACAAAAATATCGCCGACTTCCCACTAATTTTGTGTAGTACAACTAAAACAAATCTGCATACGGAGAACTTTGTTTACTTAGTTGAAATCAAATGCAAGTGAACTCTATGGAATGAGCAATTAGCTAACCTTAAACTAAACTTGTTAGTATTGAACCTCATCAATGACACCTTGGCAAGCACCAGTCAGTTATGAGGGGTTAGTGCTATTTGTATCTATAGTTACTAATATGGATACATTGTGATAGGTGGATGTAGTTGGTGCGATGTTAAGCACCTAGAAGGTCGGCATGGCGCGTGACGCAAAGAGGTAGTGTACTATGATTTGGTTGTGTGGATTGAGTCATATTATTAACTTACGTGTTATCAAATTAGAAGTATCACACCATGTCATTCCTTGCAAAGATGGGATACAATTTAATAACAAGCACATGCTCCATCTTCTTTTCAACCAGTGCTTCCCATTGTAGATCAAGAATGGGTCATATCCATGATCTTGCATTACTGTAGGCAATACATTAAAACAAATTTACCAACCCATGATAGATGTCATTCGACATTTTTGGGGTGAAGAAATATACTTACCATTGTAGTATGAGGACACTTTTATTCTTGACTATGACATTTTGTACTTTTAATAAAACTAGTAGGTTGTGTTATTGCTAAAAAACTCCAGTTCTTGCTTTGCTGCTTGATTTTTGTAGAACTCAATGCATTGCCTTGATTTCAACTTGTCTTACCCAAACTCAATAAATTGACTCTTTAATCTAAGTAAGTAGTAATAGAGCTTGTAGGAATACATGTTTGCCCCTTTCTAGATTCCAAACATATATTTTGGTGTGACCCAAATATTTATATTGGCTAACATTTTTGTAGGGTATTAGAGTGAACACATCCACTCAGTTATTTACTCAAATGGGTTCTACACTAGCAGTGATCGATTGCCTTTATTATAATGCAGGTTTGTGTCTTTCCTTGGATAAGACAAGAGAAGAAACTCTAGAGGCAATTATCCCAACGCATGTTTGTACCTAGTTTCAAATTTATGTTGTTTTTAGTTTTGACATCATGACTGTTGCCTTTTGTGCCCTCCTAACTGAATATATAATATCTATGGAGCCTGAGAGCCATTTGGTTTTCCTTCCAATATGCATTGGCCATCTGAATCCTAGCCCGGAGGTGAAAAAACCAAAAATTGAAACAGAAAAATGACAGAGAAACACCAAAAAGAAAAAAAGCCGATCGAAACCTTCCCCGGACAAGATAGAATCTTCCAAAAACCGGAGCTAATTGGGCTGACCCAGATAGGGGCTCCCTAGAGGCAAGCGGTCCATCGGTCTAGCAAAGAGCGAGACGTGGCATTTGTGCGGTTGTCGTAGGAATGCAGGAATCAGCACAAGTTGCTGTGTGCACATAGTGTTGGACGAAAAACTTGTTCCTCGTTAGCTTAATGAGACCTCAAATTTCTCACGGGCATTAACAAATTGTACACACATAGTTGGACAGAGTATACATCATGATGAGTGGGACCGATGTTGACATGGCATGTGTGGCATACATGATATGTATGTGTGTTTGTATCCCTGAACTAGTGCAATTTGAGGATCATATTGAGTTGGTATTCACAAGTTGCGTGCCTGTATTGGAACAATTTATGAGTTTATGGTTGTTCTTGTCTTTGACAACAACTTTAGGGACCATCCATTTTACTCCGGTTCTATTCTACTACATGTTTCAATGATGAATATGTGACACAATACTTTTTGTTATTTAAGACTATAACGAGTACTAATGAGCACTTCCAAGCTTAAGATATTAAGTGAACCGACTCGATCATGAGTTTTAGCATGTTATAATTAACGAGGTTGAAAGATCTAACCTTAAGAATCAAAAGCGTAACAAGCAGAGCCTTAATGAGTCATGCAACTCGATAATCAAGCTTTGAAGGCACGTCGGTATTGTATCATGTACTATTTTTGGAAATATTACACGGATTCTAAATATAGCACAAATGTCTGTGAACTAGCTGCCGGCTACGCCTCTAGAAACTGACGCAAGTTCTGTGATGGCATTGCCCTAGGAGATATTTTTATGGTAAACATGAGTATTCCATGTGCCAACACACTCCAGAGCCTCTAGAAAGTTTTCCTCCTCCACTTATCAAGTTACAAAATGTGCGGCGCCAACTGTGATTCGAGACTCAATAGGTGTAGGGATGAGCAATTTGGTCTAACGAGTGGACAACTCCTAACTAAGATTCAGTCGCTCAAAACTAGGCAAGACGCTCGTACATGCATCTAGACGGACCACGTCACTTTAAATCTTGCTCATACATACAAGTTATTGCGTACGCATCAGACGTTTAAAGAATTTTCCATTTTTCGAGGAGTTTCCAAGTGATCATTAGCCTATCCCAATGTTTTTACGCGAACTGACTGCCCGCTCTCGCAATGCGTCCAAGAACGAATGCTCACAACTTCTGTCATAGCATGACCATTCAGAAGGGATCCATATGTCATTTATATCTTGTACTATTTAGGAAGCTTTCCTATTACTAAAAAAAGAATATTTCCTATTTTGTAGATCAAGCGCCAAAATCTGCATTGTGAACATGACAACAAAATCACTATTAGATTGTGAAGATGTTTTTTTGCTAGCTTATGAAGAATTTCCCACAGGCCAGGCATTGCAAATAGGTGCAAGGACACCAGTACAAATCCCAAGTCTAGGAGCTAACGTCACTCGTCCCAATTCATAAAATATCCACGTCGTGGACAATAGAAATGAGTCAAATAGAGCAAACAAGTGTCTCCCTTCATAATAGGTGTGGGAAAGGTAGGCTTATCAGCACCCATACTATCTATAGCCGTTACATTTTCCCATGGATGGCTAGGATTACATGCTACAAAATTGTAGTGGTAGCACATAATTTTGTTACCGACTGAGGGGTATTCCCATAATTTCCTTAGCAAACTCTAATCACAACATCTGATCCAGCTGCATCCCACTACATCCACGTTCCCCTCCCCTTGCTCTCATCTCTGACTCCCCTCCCCTCATTTTCTCATCCCACATCTCTTGCTCGTCTCACCACCTCTGCTTGATTTCTTTCGTCACCATGAACTCCTAACACCTGCGCCAGCTCCCCTCACCTCCCCCGATCAGCGCCACCACCGAGATCTCTTCCGTCGCCATGAACTCATTACAGCACTGCCAGTTCCCCTCACTTATCCCCAACCAAAGACATCGCCTCTCCTCTCTCCTCACCCTCCCTCTATCTTTGCTAGGCAAGGAAGTGTGGGAACCAACGGTTAGGGTTGCAGGTATGTGCCTGCCCCCTATCGTCTTCTTGGTTATTACCCCACCACAACTTGGAGAAGTGGAGAGATCGAGGATTCCTTGCAGTAGGATAGAGCATTGGAACCAGGTGATCCTTCCGATGATTTCTCCGCCTGCCGCAAGGTACGAACTTTTTCTTTTCTTTTTGTTTCTTGATATGTAAGTGTTGGGGAACGTAGTAATTTCAAAAAAATTCCTACACACATGCAAGATCATGGTGATGCATAGCAACGAGAGGGGAGAGTGTTGTCCACGTACCCTCGTAGACCAAAAGTGGAAGCGTTAGCACAACGCGGTTGATGTAGTCGTACGTCTTCATGATCTGACCGATCAAGTACCGAATGTACGGCACCTCCGAGTTCAGCACACGTTCAGCCCGATGACGTCCCTCGAACTCCGATCCAACCGAGTGTTGAGGGAGAGTTTCGTCAGCACAACGGCGTGGTGACGATGATGATATTCTACCGACGCAGGGCTTCGCCTAAGCACCGCTACAGTATTATCGAGGTGAACTATGGCGGAGGGGGCACCGCACATGGCTAAAAGATCAAACGATCAATTGTTGTGTCTCTAGGGTGCCCCCTGCCCCCGTATATAAAGGAGCAAGGGGGAGAGAGGTGGCCGGCCAGGAGGGGCGCGCCAGGAGGAGTCCTACTCCCACCCCTTCCTTTTCCTTGTTCGATTAGGAGAGGAGAGGGAAGGAGAGAGAGGGGAAAGGAATGGGGGGGGCGCTGCCCCCCTCCTTGTCCAATTCGGACTTGGGGGGGATGGGCGCGCGGCTGCCCCTTGGTAGCCTCTCCTCTTCCACCAATTGGGCCCATGAGGCCCAATAACCTCCGGGGAGGGGGGTTCCGGTAACCCCCCGGTACTCCGGTATATATCCGATAACCCCCGGAACCATTTCGGTGTCCGAATATAGTCGCCCAATATATCAATCTTCATGTCTCGACCATTTCGAGACTCCTCGTTATGTCTGTGATCACATCTGGGACTCCGAACAATCTTTGGTACATCAAAACATATAAACTCATAATATAACTGTCATCAAAACTTTAAGCGTGCGACCCTATGGGTTTGAGAACTATGTAGACATGACCGAGACACGTCTCCGGTCAATAACCAATAGTGGAACCTGGATGCTCATATTGGCTCCCACATATTCTACGAAGATCTTTATCGGTCAAACTGCATAACAACATACATTGTTCCCTTTGTCATCGGTATGTTACTTGCCCGGGATTCGATCGTCGGTATCTCAATACCTAGTTCAATCTCGTTACCGGCAAGTCTCTTTACTCGTTCCGTAATACATCATCCCATAACTAACTCATTAGTTGTAATGCTTGCAAGGCTTAAGTGATGTGTATTACCGAGTGGGCCCAGAGATACCTCTCCAACAATCGGAGTGACAAATCCTAATCTCGAAATAGGCCAACCCAACAAGTACCTTTGGAGACACCTGTAGAGCACCTTTATAATCACCCAGTTACGTTGTGACATTTGGTAGCACACAAAGTGTTCCTCCGGTAAACGGGAGTTGCATAATCTCATAGTCATAGGAACATGTATGAGTCATGAAGAAAGCAATAGCAGAATACTAAACGATCGTGTGCTAAGCTAACGGAATGGGTCAAGTCAATCACATCATTCTCCTAATGATGTGATCCCGTTAATCAAATGAAAACTCATGTCTATGGCTAGGAAACATAACCATCTTTGATCAACGAGCTAGTCAAGTAGAGGCATACTAGTGACACTCTATTTGTCTATGTATTCACACAAGGATTATGTTTCCGGTTAATACAATTCTAGCATGAATAATAAACATTTATCATGATATAAGGAAATAAATAATAACTTTATTATTGCCTCTAGGGCATATTTCCTTCAGAAAGGTGGGGAAGGAAGAGCTTGAGAGTGACATGGAGTGAGAATGAGGTTGGTTCGTGCTTCTTGATCTCATTGGGTAGAGAGGCATGCATGGGTCTTGCTTATTTTCTATATAGTTCTTGCTAGTTTATATGAATTAAGAGAGAAAGGAACTTTTCCTTTGTTTGGAATATTGATTTTTCTTGATCTAGCCTAGAGATAGAGACCAATTGTTCCTCATCTGGTTGGTGTCTTACAGAGGCACAAGAAGGAATGGCAACCTCCCCATAACCCCTGATAACACGAGTCCCAAATAATAGAGCATATTTGCACTTTAGTTTATTGTCCAACTAATTTCTCGTGCATCCATTTGGCTACAATTTAGAATACTATAGTATAATTTCTAAACCACTTTTATTGTTGCAAGAAACATCATATTTTTTGGACCTACTTGAAAACACAGGTATTCCATGAAGGCGTGATAAATATATGCATGATGTGTTTCATTTTTCTTTCTCTAATATTGGCTAAGAATTAAGGCCTTGCTTAATGCATGATGGGTTCACGAAATGCATTCCGAGTTTCTTTTGCATCATGACATGTACATAAACTATGACTAGATGGTGGCGTTGTTTCTTGCTCATAAATTGAAAGTGAATCAACGAGCTACAAAGCAACAAGGATTTCAGTCTGCTTAGGTTCCTACTTTTTGCTGATCAGGTCAGGGAGACAGAGAAGTGTCCTATTCTAGAGAAAAAAAGATTGCTGGTAGTGATCGTATCCTATATGACTAGTGTTGAATCATGATTTGGTTGATAAGCTAAAATGTAGTTTCTAATTGTTGGGCTAAGTCCCTCCACATGGAGGTGTGTTGGCAGCCCAACATCAGCCCACACAAGTCCAACACATATGAACCGTTGATCTGTTCTGCATCCAACGGTTGTGAGTATTTCCTGGTGAAGGGAGCAAGGAGAAAACCCTAGCCACTCCACCCCTGCTGGTGGTGGATGCCATTCGTGAGAGTGAGAGTGAGAGCACACAAGAGAAAACACAACCTGAGAAAGAGAGGAAGAAGAAGAAGCAGAGGTTCTGTCCAGATTTGTTGCATCTGACTAGACAGTGTTCAAGCTGGTGGTTTGAGGCTCAAATGTGCTTCGATCGACCCCAAACTTGGTGAACTCGTTCCTTACTTTGAATACTTTGATCTGGTTAGCTGGTTTGAGGATTGGGTCAGTGGAGCATCAGATTTGAGAGTGGTTTTGTCAGCTCTGACTGCTGCAGTTTCAGAATAGAGTAGTTTTGGGAGACGGACAGTTTGGGTAGGCAAATGATGTCAGATTGAGATGAAATTTGGAGGGGATGTTAAGAACTCATGTGTCTACTTGTATGCCAAATTTGGTGCTGTTTGGTTTAGCGGTTTAAGAGCAGTTTGCAAAACACTGAAGGGTACATAAGCTGTGTAAATTCTGCTTAGCTGAAATCTTGCTTCTTGTGGTTGTTGTTGCTGTTGCCGGTTGGCAACGTGGAGAGTGTGTTGTAAATCTCTCTAGAGGTTCTAGAGCAGACTTTGTACTCATCATTCTCATAGTGAAGTTGCATGGACCAGTCGGTCCACAGCCGTGGTTTTTTACTCCTCAAGTTGAGGAGGTTTTTCCACGTTAAACCCTGTGTCACATGTGCATGTTGTTTGTGTTATTCCGCTGCTTACTTGTTGGTTGAAGCTGTCCTCAAAGTTCATCACAAGTGGAAGGGACTGTGTAGTGTGCATATTTGCCGTGTCGGTGAATTTGTGCAGCGCATTGTTGCTGTCCAGCCCCAACAAAGTGGTATCAGAGCCAGGTTTGCTTGTGCAAATTGCTGAGTTTCTTGTGGTGAAAGATGGAAGTGAATACCAGCAGGATGATATCTTTGAATGGTACAAATTATCAACCATGGAAGGGCAAGATGGAGGACTTGTTGTATGTGAAAGAATACTAGAAGCCAGTGTTCTCCATTGAGATGCCGGAGGGCATTGAGGAAGGTCAGTGGAAGGTACTTCCTTGCCAAGCTTGTGGGTTCATCCAGCAATGGGTCGATGGCAATGTTTTGAACCATATCAATGATGAGACACATGCACGCACCTTATGGCAGAAATTGGAAGAGTTATTTGCTCGGAAAGAAGGTACAATCAAGATTTTCTTGATCAAACAATTGATGTGCTTGAGGTACAAAGAGGGCATTCTAATGGCAGATCATGTGAATACATTCCAAGGCATTATAAATCAGCTTTCTTCAATGTGAATAACATTTGAAGATGAAGTGAGAGCTTTTCTGCTACTAGGATCATTAACGGACAGCTGGGAGACCTTTAAGGCCACGATTTGCAATTCAACACCTAATGGAGTTGTCACTTGGAATCTTGTGAAAACCAGGGTACTAAATGAAGAGTCCAGAAAGGTGGCTGAAGCTAGTTATTCCTCACATTCAGAGGTGTTGGTCACCCAGTCCAGGGGGGAGAAGTAAGAGCAGAGGTCCAGGTAAAGGGGCAGAAAGAGGTAGGAGCAAATCAAAAAGTAAGTATGTTGATTATGAGTGCCATCACTACCATCAGAAGGGCCACATTAAGTGGCAATGTGACAAGTGGAAGAAAGACAAAAAGAAAAAGAAGAAGAAAGATCAGAAGCAAGTTGACAGTGATAGTGACATAGAGGGCAACCAAGTAACTGCAGTAGAAGAGGACATCATGCTTGTTATGCATGAAGAAAATGAGGGTAGATTTGGTTCCACTATTGAGGAGAAGATCATTGTTGTTTCTGATGAAACCGTCAACCTTGTGGATGGTGACGAGATGATTTGGATACCGGACAGCGGTGCTACCATTCTTGCTACATCTCGCAGAGAGCTCTTCACTAACTATATATATCAGGTGATTTTGGTGTTGTGAAGATGGGGAACAATGATAGAGTAGCCATCATTGGAAAAGGAGATGTGCATTTGGAGACCGCAGATGGTACAAGGTTAGTCCTCAAATCTATGAGGCATGTCGAGGCATTTTGTCTCAATATTATCTCGGTTGGTTTGCTTGATGGAGATGATTACTTGAGCAGTTTTGGAAAAGGGCAGTACAAGCTCCCCAAAGGCAACATGATTGTTGCAAGAGGTAAAATGGTCTCAGTGTTGTATCATGTTCATGCTAAGCTCTTTAGTGCTTCTGTCAATGCACTAGAGAAGGATGATCATTTTGCTCTACGGCACAAGAGACTTGGGCACATGAGTGAGAAGGGGATGACAGCGCTAGTGAAGAAAAAAATGTTGAAGGGTGTGAAAGGAGTTCACATCAAGAAATGTTCAGATTGTCTAGCAGGGAAGCAACACAGAGTTGCCTTCAAGAATCTACCTGCTCACAAGAAGCCCGAGAAGCTGGACTTGATACATTCCGATGTTTGCAAAATGTCGGTAAGATCTTTTGGTGGTGCTAAGTACTTTGTGACTTTTATTGATGACTTTTTCAGGAAAGTTTGGGCTTTCACTTTGAGGACCAAAGATCAAGTACTAGGTGTATTCAAGAAATTCCAAGCCTCGGTTGAGAGAGAAACTAAGAAGAAGATCAAGTGCATTCGCACTGATAATGGAGGAGAGTATATTGGGCCATTTGATGCATATTGCAAGCAGCAAGGTATTAGGCATCAATTTACTCCCTCGAAGACACCACGGCTGAATGGTCTTGCTGAGAGGATGAACAGGACAATTGTTGAGAGAGTTAGATGCTTGTTGTCTAGTGCAAAGCTACGCAAACACTTTTGGGGTGAGGCTTTGATGACTGCAGTTTATCTTATTAATCTCTCACCAAGTTATCCTTTGCAGGGAGATGTTCCTAATAGGGTCTGGTGTGACAAGGACATCTCATATGACCACCTGAAGGTTTTTGGGTGCGAGGCCTTTGTTCATATTCCTCAAGATGAAAGGTCAAAGCTTGATTCGAAGACACGGCAGTCTATCTTTCTTGGCTATGGTGGTGATGAGTTTGGCTACAAGCTGTTTGACCCTATAGCAAGGAAAGTTGTGAGAAGCCGTGATGTTGTGTTTGTTGAAGACCAAACAATTGAGGATATTGTGAAGACAAAGGGGTAGGTTCCTCCTCAGCAGCAGCAAGACATGATTGATTCTGACCCAGTTCCTGCAGCTCCAGCTCCCGTGCAAGTTGAAGCACATGCAGAAGATGTACAAGATGATGTACATGGTGGTGCAGGTGAAGAAGATGCTCCCCAGCAGCAACAACAAGAGTATGATGCTGAAGTTGATGATCTGGATCAGCAGGAAGCACTAGCACCAGAAAGTCCACCAGCTGCTCCACTTAGAAGATCCAACAGGGGTCGAATTCCTTCCAGCAGGTATCCCTCAAATCAATACGTGGTGTTATTATCTGACGGTTCAGAACCTGAATGCTTTGCAGATGCAATGGAAGATGAGCACAAGAAGGAGTGGAAAAATGCTATGCAATAAGAGATGGATTCCTTGCATAAGAATCCGGTTGTGAAGATGACATCCATAAGAGTAATCCTTGGCATGGCAGCAAGTCTCAACTTGGAGGTTGAGCAAATGGATGAGAAGACTACATTCCTTCATGGTGAGTTGGAGGAAGAAATATACATGGAGCAACCTGAGGGGTTTCTTGTGAAAGGCAAAGAAGACTATGTGTGCAAGCTGAAGAAAAGTCTCTATGGCCTAAAACAAGCACCAAGACAATGGTACATGAAGTTTGAAACTGTCATGGGGGAGCAAGGCTACAAGAAGTGTAGCTTAGACCATTATGTGTTTATTCAGAGGTTCTCAGGTGATAATTTCATCATATTATTACACTATGTTGATGATATCCTGATTGTTAGCAAGAATGTCTTTAGGATTGCTAAGTTGAAGAAGGAGTTGAGAAAATGTTTTGCTATGAAAGACTTAGGTCTAGCAAAGAACATTCATGGGATGAGAATTGAGCGAGACAGAAATTGCAACAAGTTGTACTTGTCTCAAGAGAAGTATATTGAGAAGGTACTTCAAAAGTTCAGGATGGAAAATGCTAAAGTTGTGAGTTGTCCAGTAGCAGCCCATTTCAAGTTGAGCAGAACGAAATGTCCTACCACTACAACAGGAACCCCCCTTTAGCAACGCATCGATGCGTTGTCGTATGTCCATATATGCGTTGCTAAGGTCTACACCAATGGATTACTATGTGTTTCCGTAGGTGATGTTGCTAGGGTCTACAACAACGTATATGGATGCGCTGGTAAACGCCATGTAGAAGCGTTCTAAGGTAGCAACATATATAGTTAGATCCTAACAACACATCATAAGCGTTGGTGGCTACCCTGCCCAATGACATATCATGGCAACGACTAGAGCCTTCCTTACATAGCATGGATAATTGATGATATTTTATACTTCCTCTGTACCACAATACTTGTAGCTGGAGGAACTTGTAGTAGTTTTCCCCAACGACAAGTATTTAGGTACAGAGGGAGTAGATAGCTATCTAGAATTGTTATGTCAATATCCAGAGTATATAGGAGCCATAATATAATGAACGGGAGGGTCTCATATATTGAATCAAATATATTGCATTACAAAGAAAATGATCCAGAGATTACAAGATGTGAAACTATCTAGTAGTAGCCGAATTCTCAACCTTGCAATCAACTATAATATTTGAAATGTTGTCTTGAAAATTACATTCTAATTATCTAGTAGTAGCCCCATTCTCATCCTTGCAATCAACATCTGAGCCATACATCATCCATTTTATCTTGGAAATCTACAAAAATAAATAAATGAGATGAGTATCATACTGTAGAGAAATCAGGTCCAGCATTAACTATGTCAAACATAAAAATATTTTTAGGGATCAACATGTACATCGGATGACATATTTTAATGAAATACAGTCAACATTTTTGTACCCACTATATTCTCCTAAATCCCAGCAACAACTACGAAAACAAATGCTGAATTTTGAAAGTGCCATTTATCAAATAAAGGTACATAGCTAAATTTCATCATACATGATTCAAACCAAACCAATTCTGTGAACAAGTGAAAAAGGAACAATACAGGCATCACGTACACTCTACTACATACTGTTATGCAGCCCGATGTCTTGTGTCTTATTGCAATTCTATCATGAATCGTGTACTCCCTATGATTTGTGAGTTACGTGAGGTCACATCTTAAGTGCATTTTGAGCATTGTTGAGGAAATCGTTAACTGGTAGCTGCTCGGTTGGCTAGCGAGTAGGGGATTAATTGGCTAATCGACAAGCTAATCAGCCATTTAATCAATTAATCAGACGATTTTTTGGTTTATCGGCTAGTCGGTGACCCTATGAGTAGGGATTAATCGGCAAGTTAACTGGTTAATCGGATGAATTCTTGAACAGGGATTTTGAGTTAACTTCTCCTATCTTATTATTTTTGCTCCATTGTAATTCTTCCTACCTACTCAATGGTTAAATTTTAGTACAACAGTAGCAAGGAAAATTTTAGTAGTATAACAATGCAAAAATAGTAACAAGATAACTTAGTAAAAGAAGGTAAATTTTAGTACAAAATTGATATTAGTAAACTTTAGTACAAGTCTTAACTATATTGACCAACCGGGATATTAGTCTCTGTAAGCTACAAGACCTTTAGCAAGTCCGTATTCAATTGTACAAATAGGTTTAGTATAATATTTAGATAAACATAAAATTTATAGGGAACGCTAGAAGATATCAGACGTAGCATTGCATCAAAATAGCATTAGTATTAATGCAGATCGGGAAATTACACACTTCTTTGCTCAAATATCATCAGCAAATGAGCTTACAGATCATATTTGAGATATTTGTTGTTTCAGCATCAGTGTGCGCATACGAAGACGTTGATATTTGAGAGCAAGCTAAAAAAACTTACACAAACTTGTCAGTACATACATCACACCACTGTTCACCTTGGCGTCGACCTTTTCTTTTTTTCGCGAATAAGCAAAAGCTTTGTGGCATCGACCTTTTCTTTTCTAGAAGATTGGGCAATCACATTGTAATCTATAAAGCAAAGTAGTGTTGTGACACCATCTTCAATTTATTAAAGATGTTTTGCATTCAAAATAGCTCAATATGGTTTACTATGCAAAGTAGGGTGTATTACCTTGAGCATATTGATGTTTATATCAATTCTTAATCTGGGAAATTGATAGATGAAGAACCAGCGAGACATCAATATTTCCTGATCTTGTGAATAATTAGACCGGTTGAAGAAAAGTTGGGAGCCAGTAACATGTAGAACCACAAGTTCTGATTGGGTAATTGGAGCAAGGTGAAATCTTACAGGGTTCTGACTCTTGCATTGAAACAATAGAAGAAACAACAAAACGTGGTATAGTCAGTGTACCATAGTTCCTACATCAAGTAACATCACCATCTTAAATCCTAGGGGAAGACATAACCTTTCAACCTAAGAAATATGTACCATAGTTTTCTCTCGCAGCGTTGGCACTGATCGAGGGTGGCTCAAGCAGGCCAATAGCTCCAGCAGGCCGGCGGCTCCACAGAGTGTGAGCATGATGACAAGAGTTGCGATGTTGCCCATCATCGATAATTAATTGTGCAGTGTCTGCTGCTAGGACAACATTCTGCAAGCACCGCAATGAAAAGGTCAAACCAAAACTTCATGCTCAACTCAGCAAGCGGATCAACAATTGAAACTGAGTCAGCGATTAGTTATTTAAGGGAGACAATGTTTTGGTAACTCACAACCATCCTGCAGCCTCACGTGGATGTTCATCAACACAACAGATCAAACTACTACTAGGATGAGAATGCAATCCAAAAAATACACACATGTTGGCTGAAACAAGGTCAGTTTCAGAACCTGTAAGTGAAGATGAAATTAAGGATTATATATACAATAAAGAGGAATATTAGGACAGATGGACCAGTGCGAGACTAATTCCTACATTATTACACAACATGCGACAATGAAATTGGTGAGGATTCTTTCAGAATTAACACATATATGGACTCAACCATACATCCAAATAGATAATCCAAAGTAGAAACAACGGGTTCGCTTGTGCAGAACTAGATAGCAGTGCACACTGAAAAATGGAAGGACGAAACTAAAATACCTATATTGATGTAGTGACTAACAATAGGTAGGGCAGATCACGTTTGTGGTTTCCGGCAAAGAAGCGACTATGGACCGATGCCATGTCACCACAAAGAATCAGAGAGGGGACGAGCAGAGGAGAGAAGTGCCTTACTAAATCATCGGTGTCAGAGGCGATGTAGCCGAGGCGGAGCAGCACCGTCGAGCCCGAGCCGTCACCTGCGCGTGCGGAGATCCGGGGTAGAGAGCCTACGCGACAGTCTCACCGGCGGCCCGTGGCTGCTAGGGTTGCTACAGGGGCATGTGCAGCACTGCGGAGGAAGTTGCGGTGGCGGAGGATCGGAGGAGTAGAGTGCGGGGCAGCCGGGCTAGTGAGCGCCGTCGTGGAAGAGCGCCCGAGATACCTACAATTGCTGGTGGCGATCAACATCGTGGATTCGTGGTCATGGAGCACGAGTTAGAGAGGAATCTTGGGGGAGGGGAGATGGGGAAATTTTGGGTGCGCGTGGGTACAGGTATGGCCGTATAGGGAGGCTAGATTTTTCTAGGAGAGGAGGTTAGCGCTAAGTATGGGTGGGTGGGATAAGTTCATGAGGTGGGAGATTAAAACAAACAACACATATTGTTATTTCGTTGGTAGATATGCATTGGTATAGGTGGGTTTCTGTTGTAGTGTACCACTGATGAGAAGAAAAAGGAAATGCATCATGTTCCTTATGCTTCAGCGATAGGGAGTTTGATGTATGTTATGGTGTGTACAAGGCCTGACATTGCTCATGCGGTTAGTACTGTGAGCAGATTTATGTCCAATCCAGGAATACCTCATTGGGAAGCCGTGAAGTGGATTTTGAGATATCTCCAGGGCAGCACAAATCTGAAACTTTGTTTTGGTGGTGGTGAAGCCAAGCTGATTGCTTTTTCAGATTCTGACATGGCTGGAGATGTTGACAGAAGGAAGTCTACTTCAGGTTACTTGGTTACCTATGCAGGGGGACCGGTGTCATGGCAAAGCAGGCTGCAAAAGTGTGTGGCACTAAATACAACTGAAGCTGAATTCATTGCTGTAACAAAGGCGAGCAAAGAAGTATTGTGGCTGAAACAGTTGGCTTGTAAGCTTGGTTTTAAGCAAGACAAGTATGTGTTGTTTTGTGACAACCAAAGTGCTATCCACTTGAGTAAGAATGCAAGTTTTCATTCAAGTTCTAAGCATATAGAAGTCAGTTATCATTGGATTCAAGATGTGTTGTATTCCAAGCAGATGCAACTTGAGAAGGTTCACACCGATGACAATGGGGCTGATATGCTGACTAAAGTGGTGACAAGGAAGAAGCTTGAAGTATGCCGCCAGCTCGCTGGCATGTCTACCGGAAGGCGGTGAGATCCTCCATGATGTCGGGAGGGGGAGTTTGTTGGGCTAAGTCCCTCCACATGGAGGTGTGTTGGCAGCCCAACATCATCCCACACAAGTCCAACACATATGAACCGTTGATCTGTTCTGCATCAAACGGTTGTGAGTATTTCCTGGTGAAGGGAGCAAGGATAAAACCCTAGCCACTCCACCCCTGCTGGTGGTGGATGCCATTCGTGAGAGTGAGAGTGAGAGCACACAAGAGAAAACACAACCTGAGAGAGAGGAAGAAGAAGAAGAGGTTCTGTCCAGATTTGCTGCATCTGACTAGACAGTGTTCAAGCTGGTGGTTGGAGGCTCAAATGTGCTTGGATCGACCCCAAACTTGGTGAGCTCATTCCTTACTTTGAGTACTTCGATCTGGTTAGCTGGTTTGAGGATTGGGTCAGTGGAGCATCAGATTTGAGAGTGATTTTGTCAGCTCTGACTGCTGCAGTTTCAGAACAGAGTAGTTTTGGGAGACGAACAGTTTGGGTAGGCAAATGATGTCCGATTGATCTGAAATTTGGAGGGGATGTAAAAAACTCATGTGTCTACTTGTCTGCCAAATTTTGTGCTGTTTGGTTCAGCGTTTAAGAGCAGTTTGCAAAACACTGAAGGGTACAGAAGCTGTGTAAATTCTGATTTGCTGAAATCTTGCTTCTTGTGGTTGTTGTTGTTGCCGGTTGGCAACGTGGAGAGCGTGTTGTAAATCTCTCTAGAGATTCTAGAGCAGACTTTGTACTCATCATTCTCATAGTGAAGTTGCATGGACCGGTCGGTCCACAGCCGTGGTTTTTTACTACTCAAGATGAGGATGCTTTTCCACGTTAAATCCTGTGTCACATGTGCATGTTGTTTGTGTTATTCCGCTGTTTACTTGTTGGTTGAAACTGTCATCAAAGTTCATCACAAGTGGAGGAGGCTGTGTAGTGTGCATATTTGCCGTGTCGGTGAATTTGTTGAGCGCATTGTTACTGTCCAGCCCCAACACTAATATCATATCTTGATTTCTCTTTATTGCTATAAATCTTACATGACTGGACAGACAAAGATGACTGTAATAGTGTAATATATATTTGTTTTTGCAATGTAGCAAATGACATTAATTAGGAGAACATTAAGGCATGAATGAGAGAAGAGAACAATTGGCCAAAACTCAATCGCATTAATTTCAAGTTACATTTCCCAAACTCAATGAATTCTATACCTACTAATAAAGCAAAGTGTGTTTCATCAGTTTTTTCATCTGTTCACCACCGAAAAGAATTTTGTTCTATTCGAGGTGGTACTAAATTCTTATGCGTTCGTCTACAAGAAATAAAAGGCTTCTTCAGAATTTCATACATGGTCGGCGCGCTGTGGCCCAGCGAAGCCAGCCCACTTATTTTTCTGCCCACGCAGCTAGCGACAAATAGTCAGAGCTTTGCACAGGACAACCAATAATGGGCTGGCTTATTTTTCTTTGTTTTTGTGTTTTACTTCTATTTTTATTTTCCTTCCCCTATCTCTTTTTTCCCTTTCAAGTATATTTTTATTATAGAATTTATTTAATAATAAATTCAAAATTCTAAAATTCATTCAGAGTAAAAAAATATAGAAAATGTTCAGAATTCCAAAAATTTGTTGCTATTTTGAAAAATATTCGGAACTTGAAAAAAGTTTCCCATTTTTTCAAAAACTTTTATCGTTTTCAAAATTGTTCAAGATTTCTAAAAAAATGTTCTAGATTCAAAAAATATTCTTGTTTAGTGAAATTTTCACAATTCAAAATAGTATTAAAAGATACACATTTTCGAAAAATGTTATGAATTTGCAACATATGTTCCTATTCTAAAAAAATATTCACAAATTCAAATAATGTTCATGTTTTTATAATTGGTTTCTTAAAAAAATGTTTGTTTATTTTAAAAGATGTTCCTGTTTCAAATTTTGTTCGCTTTTTCTGAAAGTGTACATAATTTTCAAAAAACTGTTCAGGATTTAAAAAATGTTCATGTTTCCTACCATATTCAGAAACTTCATACCTTAAAGTGTCCTCGATTGAAAGGAAAAGTAGATTAAATAATTCATGGGCCTTCTCTGGCGTACGATGACGTAAAAAAACTCTTAAATGCCCTCGATCAATGAATGGAAAAATAGCAGATTGATTACTTCACACCCGGCGAAACTAAGAAGCTAAATATTCCCTTTTCACGTGCACACAGAGTTTTGCTTGCACATATAATTCTCACCAACTTTAAATGCATATTATTTTTCTCTCGTTGCAACGCACAGGCATATGCGCTAGTGACTACTTAATCTAAGTTAGCAGTAGTGGAGTTGGCCAAGCGAATGCCCTTCTTATAATGTATATTTGTGTCTCTCTTTAGCGGAGATGGATCATGAACTCCAAAGGAAATTATCTCAACACATGTTTGTACCTAATTTTCATATTTATATTATTTTCTGTATTGATATCACGACTCATTCCATGTGTGTCCTTCTAACTAAATCTATAATACCTATGGAACCTTGTGGCAATATGGAACGCCTTCCCAAATGCATCGGTTATCCGAATCTCAACCCAGAGGAGATATATTTTACCAGCCGACACACGGTCAATTTTTTAAAAAAAATTAGAAGTCGTTGCATGCAGTCATCCTTCTCTTAGATCATCTATAGCCCTTCATATAAAAACCTTTCAATCCACTAAAAACATCATTTAGGGAATTAATTCGTACTCGGCCCTTTACCTATGCCTTCAATCACTAAACAAGTATAGCTTTTCATCCCTCAAAACATACGCGTTAGAAGGTTACAAGTGAAGGATTGCTTTGTGACAAATCCAGTGTATACAGAGATTGTTTTACGCATAGTGCTTTGTGATGGACCAGTAATTTTTAGCATAATTGCAAGAGTGGATGAGAACCATGATCTTTGGTTCAAACTAAGAAGGAATGTGGTGCGAGAATTCTACAAGTTCATTGTTAAAGATCACCATGGCCATTCGAGGGCTTGCATATGGATGCTAGACGGACACCATCAATTATTGTGTCCTCACTAGGGAAATTCCTCATCCTCGAGTGTGTGGACAGATTCATCCAACCGTGATCGAGATATTTGGACCGGAGTATTTCAAGATAGCCGGAGTACTCCGGTTTGGGTGTGTACAAATCTACATAAGTGAAGACGTAGTTGCGAGGTTAGTAGTGCATTTGAGCCTGCTTTCTATGGGATTTACAAACTTTACTTACCGTGAAATTTCTACAAATTGTTGTGCACTTGAAGGACCTCAAGGCATGCTCAGCCTTGTACTTCTTATTGAGGGTGTCATTGCATTCTTGCTCTCGACGTGAGTGCGTGGTGGGTGACCCCATGGTGTGATTTGACAGCTTTGGCAACCTCCTGTCAGTGCTTATGGGATAGTGGATTTCCCAGGCCCTGATGAGTGTCATCATCTCATTGTAACTCCTATAGTCCCCATGGTAGGGAAGGTTTGTATTGAGTGGCAACAGGATGCCCCAACCCACCCCCTCCTCCTCCCACTGCCTTAGTCGTCGCTATCCCTCTCGACTCCATCTCATCTACTCAGTTATCTTCAAGTTTCCTTCTTGTAAACCATGGGTCCATTAACAATACTAGTTCCATTCCAAGAGCACAGCAAAAAAAATCTATTGATCTCGTTGTCATGTGCAGACAAAATGGAAGAATCACTATTTCTAAGTCTAATGAGGGGAAACACTGTAATTCTAAGGATATATTCCCCCACCAAAAAAACATAAATGATACATTATTATCTCTCATTAGTTATGATAGAAAACACATTATGTCCAAAATAAAAAATATTAACACGTATAATGCAATAGTCACATAGTTGTAGTTTGTTAGGTTTGAGCTCACAACAAACCTAGGGGGCTAACCATAATGACAAAAATTAAAGATTAAAACCATGTCGATTCCATGAACATCTATGGAGATGGCCCGAGGTTGAGGTATAGAGGGTGGGACTAATAACTCAATCAAGCTCATGGTAGAAGCTCCATGCAAAGGGCCTACCGCGGGCCCACTTGGCCCATAATTTTGCTGGAGTCTGTCAACGTGGTTCTTACAATGGATCTCAGCACATGAAATCCTGTGACACGAGTTGACAATGTTGGCGACCTCCTACCACTATTTCTTGTGCAAGTTCGCGTGGTTGATATCAACATAGCAACAACCCAAATCACATATGAATGTCGTTGTCTCGCCCTTGCTCTAGCAGTCTCACGGTTGGACAGGTTGGAGTTGAGCCGCGACAACCTTGCCCCCTCACCAACCCCCTGCACCTCCCACCATAGCAGACGCCACCACCTCTCTCTATTCCATAACCTCCGCCCAAATCTTTGCCAAGGTTCCTTCTTGTAACTGGCGGGTCCACTAAGAATACTAGTTCCAATTCCAAGAGCCCAACTAAACAATTCTCTTGAACTCCTCATAATGCAAAAAATAAGCAGAAACACTTTCTTAAAAGTGTAATGGAGGGAACACTACTAAGAAAAGGATACATTCCCCTGCCAAAAAATAAAATAAGGATACATTCCCCCACCAAAAAATTAAAGCTCAAGATCCATTGATATAGATCTTATTTGTGGATACCCTAGTGCAATAGGCACAAGCTCTTATTTATGAATGTCATGGGGAAACATGGCCAACAGTATCACAATAAGTCTCTCAATACCCGAGTTCTAATAAATTAGAAATAACATAGTACAAATGGTAAAATGTGGGTGGAGGCATGATGACTATTCACAAAAATATAGAATTTATTTACAAAAGTATCTAACGCGTTAATATCTCGGCAGAAAAATGTGAAACACGCTTATTGAAATTAAGTTCACAACATTCTTTGCTCGATTAAATGTGGATACACATAAATTCTTGTTGAGCATAACCAAGATGAACTCACCTAAGCTTGTGTACATCCATATTGCTAACAAAAGACACATCAATGCATAATTAGGACATCAACACTTCCCAACAAATTGAAATTTCCCTTAGTCCACTAAAACATACACATAGTAATAGATTAAGAACAAGACAAATAAGGTTTGGAACTTCTCACTATTAAGGCCAACCAAAATAGAAAATCAAAATGTCATTGTATATGGAGTTGAAATTTAAAGTTACGCCTCTACATACATAAAGCATTCAAATTCATAAACATTAATAAACAACATCCTAAATGCCGCATAACGGTTAAGATTATCAGGTCAACACAAATATAATTTTTTTTGTAGTAGCCAACAACAAAATTAATGGACAATAACCTACAAAAGTGTTCATCTAAATTGAAATGGGTGAACCAACTTTACCTAGAGCCTTCCTCAGCACCGGAGGTACGTACGGTTGGAATGGAAAGGCATGATAACGATAGAGGAAACTAACTCCACTCTGTTGGTAACATTGGTTGTTGATCCTCTGTTCTTCTTTTTGTGCTTCCCTCTTGTGACCTTCACATGTTCATTGACGAAGTTCTCCATGGCTGCACCTGCATCTGCATCAAGAACTCTATATGATCCCATTACATGTCAACTGAATGCATCTATTTGGCACTCTCCACACACTTACACATCTGAGAAAAAGTGTTGATCGCCTTAGCCAGCATGCTGACACCAGTGGTACCACCTCTGCCAGTTTGTTCGTAGCGGTGACATTATTGTTACCACCAGAGAGTGATGAAATGGAGTATGGAAGTAATATGCATGAGTAATTGCTATTTTTTATGCCACTAGGATCATTGAAGTCGTCCAAATAGGAAACTACGTTAAAAGACTTGGAAATCCTGCTGGATAAACATGTCTGTCAGAATAAGGCCCCACGACTTTAGTTTGGCAGTGGAAGGGCCATGGGCGGAGGTGGGGTCGATAAAGACGAGGGCGACATGCACTTCATAGCAGTGGAAGTGTTGAGGGCCAGGGTAAAAGTGAGGGCTAGACGACTAAGGACGAGGTGCGATGACTCTTGGAGCCAGACAACATGAGACTTATGAGGCATTCAAGCTCGCCGAAGAAGCTCCATGCAGAGGGCCCATCACTAGCATGCCCGGCCTTGTACTTCTTCTTGATGGTGTCAATGCGATTGTTGCACTGGACGTCCGTGTGAGGGGGCGGCTGCGCACGTCTGCCGTGCGACCATGTTGATGATACTGGCGACCTCGTGTTATTTATGGCACATGTTGGCATGGATGAGCTTGACGTATCGGCTTCCCCAAACAGCGATGAGCATCATCGTCTTTACCTTTCTCCAGCAGCCCTCATAGAAGGGAAGGTTGGGGCTGGGTGGCGGCAACCAGTGCACCCTCCCAAACACCCTCCTCTCATGAGGGAAATCACAACTATATATTTAGCTTCCTTCTTGTAAATCATGGTTCCACTAAGAACACCAGTTCCCTTCCACGAGCCAACAAAAATTTGTTGAACTCCTCATCATGCAAACAAAATGTAAGAAACACTATCACTTTATTGTAATGGAGGAAACACTATTAAGATAAGGATACATTCCCTTGCCCAAAAAATAAGATAAGGATATAGAACACTAGAAACACGCACTATAACACAATAGTCACATCGTAATGGTTTGGTAGATTTTAACCCACACCAAACCTAAAGGAACCAAATAGAAGAAATGAAGTAAAAACTAAAATATACTACTTACTTCCCATTTATTTTTTATGCAATGCAATTAAAACCGATGTACATATGGAGAACGTGCTTAACTTATTTGAAATTGAATGCAAGCAAACTATACAAAATAATCAATTAATTCACCTTGATCAACATTGAGAGTTGTGTGATTATGAGACACGACACTCTCAAAATTTGGCTCAATCATGTTCACCACTGTCGCAGTAATGACCTTCGAACTATTGGCAGAAAAGAAATAAAAATGCCTAACTCTATTGACTTTTTTGAGAAAGAGGTGGTGAAGGCCAACCCGATAGACTATGTTGGTTTTGTTGATGGTTGTGATCCAACTAAATCTTTTTCACGAAACCTCAAATCCATATTCGAGTTTTTTGAGTGCATTGCCAAAGCTACCCATGCCTTATTTATGCGTAAAGGGAAAAAAAGTTTATCCATTGCCCTAGTGGCTAGTGCAACACCTTTAGAATGGTTAGACTTAACTCTAAATTATAAAATAAATTCTATAAGCACTATCTAGTCCTACAAAAAAGGTCTACTCATACAACGTCTTACACTATAAAATTACATTAAAGCGAAGTTTGGTTACACAAAAGCGCATGAAATTGTCATATTGTTACAAGGAAAGGACCTCACCAACATGTCTGCCTCCTTGACCGAAGAACAAGGTAGCACATCCTGAGTCTATGGCCTCGCATGACGACACGGGAGACCCAAAGTCTGAAGGCCGGACAGACTGCATGAAACAAGAAATGACCGGACGGAGACGATCCCTCAGAATCATCGAGGAGACGCACAACAAGAGAGCACCACATCTCATCATCATGCATGGAGCTACTATTTAAACCTATATAAGAAATTATCTGGGGCCACCGCTCCTTGCCATACCTATTGCCTTCTAGTCTCTCTCTCTCTCTCTCTCTCTCTCTTTCTCTCTCTCTCTCAGGCCGGGTTAAAGGTTGTGATGCGCATCTATGATTATGCCTACTGGTATTGTAGACAAACATCAAACTTCCCTTGTCTCTATTTCTTCAGAGAGACTTCATGTCACTACTTTGTGTTGTTCTAGCTATTGGATTTTTTATCTTTTGTTTTGGGGATTACTCCTCAGTTGGCCCTCACCATTGTTTGGCAAATCAACCCCGGAATTTTGCTTTCACTGATTGTAGTTAGGATGATCACAAAATCTAAGCATTTGGAGGTGTAGATCTAGGTATCTTTTTCCATGCAAGAGGTGGGGATAGGGGGTGGCTCTGAATTTGCACAGTGCATCTAGAATTTCAAACCTTTGCAACCAAAATATCACTCTTAAGCTCGAGTGCTATGCAAATCTATGCATCCGGATATGCATATCTACGTATCTTTCTCCTTGCAGGAGGTGGGGGTGAGGGTGCCTCTTATGATCTGCAAATCTACGTACTGGACGTCGGAGTGCATCAACCGGCCTCATGACGGGAGTTGAGAGCTCTGGCGACCTCTTGTCATTGCTTCTATCGTAGGTTGTCGCGGTTAAGCTCGATGTAGTAGCTTTCCTAGGCACCGACAAGAGTCATCGTCTCGCCCTCGTTGCACCAATCCTCATGGTAGGGCAGGTTTGGGTTGGGAGGCGACAACTTGCCCCATACCCCAACCCCCCTCCTCCTACCATCATAGTCTCTGCCATCTCTCTTAGTTCCATCCACTCCACTCAGATCTCTGCTAAACTTCCTTCTTATAGCTCATAGTCGACTAACAATGTTGGTTCCCATTCAGAGAGCACAACCAAAAAAATCTCGTGGATTCCTCATCCTATAGAAAACAATGGAAGGAAAACTAATTTTTATTGAAATGGGCGGTGGGGACACTACTAAGATATGGTTACATACCCAACTGTTGGGGATATAACCCGCTATATTGGGTTGGGTCATCCAGGTGGCGGCTGATAAGCAAGATTCAAGACAGGCCAAGGCGCACAAGTGCAAGACCAGTTGGGCGGCTCATAGAGTGGGCCGGCTTAAGGCCCAACATCCAAAGACGACGGCTCATAGCTGAAGTCCAAGTCGCCAGGAGTTTCCTTACATAGGAGACAAATTAGAAACATACTAAGTCACGGATCGTAGTGCGACCCAGACTCTTGTAAGCCCTGGGTCTCGGCATGTATATAAAGGTGAGTCACAGAGCCAGATAGGACTAAGTTACAATCAATCAATAGCTAGGTTAAGCAGATATGCTCCCTTGTAATTGATCCCCAAGCAAAATGAAAACAACCAAGAAGTAGGCTATTACCTCGATCGTGAGGGGCCGAACCTGGGTAACTCGTGTGAGGGAGTCCTGGATTAGGGGGTCTCCGGACAACCGAACTATCTCCATTGGCCGGACTGTTGGACTATGAAGATACAAGATTGAAGACTTCGTCTCGTGTCCGGATGGGACTCTACTTAGCGTGGAAGGCAAGCTAGGCAATACGGATATGGATATCTCCTCCTATGTAACGGACCTTGTGTAACCCTAACCCTCTCCGGTGTCTATATAAACCGAAGGGTTTTAGTCCGTAGGACAACAACCACAACATACAATCATACCATAGGCTAGCTTCTAGGGTTTAGCCTCTCTGATCTCGTGGTAGATCTACTCTTGTACTACCCATATCATCAATATCAATCAAGCAGGACGTAGGGTTTTACCTCCATCAATAGGGCCCAAACCTGGGTAAAACATCGTGTCCCCTGCCTCCTGTTACCATCCGGCCTAGACGCACAGTTCGGGACCCCCTACCCGAGATCCGCCGGTTTTGACACCGACATTGGTGCTTTCATTGAGAGTTCCTCTGTGTCGTCGCCGTTAGGCTTGATGGCTCCTACCATCATCGATAGTGATGCAGTCTAGGGCGAGACTTTTCTCCCCGGACAGATCTTCGTATCCGGCGGCTTTGCACTGTGGGCTAATTCTCTTGGCCATCTGGAGCAGATTGAAAGCTATGCCCCTGGCCGTCAGGTCAGATTTGGAAGTTTGAACTACATGGCCGACATCCGCGGAGACTTGATCTTCGACGAATTCGAGCCACAGTCGGGCGCGCCGCACTATCATGACGGGTATGACCTAGCTTTGCCGCCAAACAGTACCCCAGAGGCCGCGCCCGCATCAGCTCCGACCCTTAGCTCGGAGCCAACTGCGCCAATCAAGGACGGGTGGCTAGACATCGCCTCAGGGGCTGCAGTCTCAACGGCGATCGAGCCGAACACCAGCCTAATCCTCTGTGAAGCCCGTGACTCCAAGGTGCCAGACTCTTTTCTGGACTCCGAACCGTCCGCGCCCCTACCAATCGAATCCGATTGGGCGCCGATCATGGAATTCACCGCCGCGGATATCTTTCAGCACTCGCCCTTCGACGACATTCTGAATTCACTAAGGTATCTCTCTTTGTCAGGAGAGCCCTGGCCGCACTATGGCCAACAGGATTGGGATGCGGACGACGGAGAAATTCGACGCCCACCCACCACCCACTTCGTAGCCACTGTCAATGATTTAACCGACATGCTCGACTTCGACTCCGAAGACATCGACGGTATGGACGACGATGCGGGAGGCGAAGAGGAACCACCGCCCACAAGGCGCTGGACGTCCACCTCATCATATGACGTATACATGGTGGACACACCAAAAGAAGACGATGACGAGGAATGGAAGGACGCAACGAAGGCTTGTCCCCTCGAGAAGCAGTCAAAGCGGCGGCGTAAGCGCCGCCCCAAATCCCGCCTCGGCAGAAATAACGATCATACAGGCCCAGCATTGGAGCAGGGCGAACTACTGCCGGACCACATCAATACGGAAAATCAAACCGAACAAACCAATTCTGTCAAAGATAAAAGTCCGGATGACATAACGCCAGACAGGCACCTGGAGCAGCAGAATGCCCGTCAAAGGCTTGTTACCACCGTGAGGAGTCTGAAAAAGCAGAAGCAAAAGCTCAAGGCTGCGCAGGACACACTCCAAATCAAATGGAGTAAAGTACTCAACACAGCAGCAAAGTATGGTGGCAATCGCCCCACCAAGAGCTACCCGAAGCGGAAGTTGCTACCCGAATTCGATGAGGAGGCCCTAGATCCCCCACAACCAAAAATCAAAATGGCCACCTGGACGGATAGACGACCTCACGGCCAACATGGAGCGGCAAACAACTCCACTCACAAGCCAATAAGCGATCCACACGAGGGCTCGCACCAAAAGGACGGCGTAACCAGATCCATCTATGGACCATGCAAACGCGCCCCAGCATATGATGCAACACAACAAGCATCAGAACAACGCGGTACACCCAGCTACAGGGGTGCCGCACACCCCCTATGTTTCACCAATGAGGTGTTGGACCATAAATTCCCAGAGGGATTCAAACCCGTAAACATAGAGTCATACGACGGAACAACAGACCCTGGGGTCTGGATTGAGGACTATATCCTTCATATCCATATGGCTCGAGGAGACGATCTCCACGCCATCAAGTACTTACCCCTCAAGCTCAAAGGGCCAGCTCGGCACTGGCTTAAAAGCCTCTCCGAAAACTCCATTGGAAGCTGGGAAGAGCTCGAAAACACTTTTCAAGCAAATTTTCAAGGGACTTATGTCCGACCTCCGGACGCGGATGATTTGAGTCATATAACTCAACAGCCCGAAGAGTCAGCCCGAAAGCTTTGGAATAGGTTTCTCACTAAAAAGAACCAAATTGTCGACTGTCCGACGTTGAAGCCTTGGCAGCTTTTAAGCATAGCGTCCATGACGAATGGCTTGCCAGACACCTCGGCCAAGAAAAGTCGAGAACAATGGCAGCATTAACAAGCCTCATGACCCGCTTTTGCGTGGGTGGGGATAGCTGGCTAGCCAGATGCATCACCAGCGACCCCAGTACATCCGAAGTTAGAGATGGAAACAGGAAATCAAGGCACAACAACTATAACAAACGCCGGAATAAAGAAGACAGCACGAAGAGCACGGCAGTAAATGCTGGATTCAAAAGCTCTTGGCCAGGTCAACAAAAGCCACCCTCTAAAGGCGCCAGAGACAAACTATCCAGCCTAAACAAAATTCTGGACCAAATATGTCAGATCAATAGCACCCCTGGTAAACCCGCTAATCATACCCACAGAGAATGTTGGGTCTTCAAGCAGTCCGGCAAGCTCAACACCGTACACAAGGGGGAGGATACACCAAGCGAAGACGAGGATGAGCCTCTCAAGCAAGACACTGGGGAACAAAAGAAATTTCCACCGGAAGTCAAAATAGTAAACGTGTTACACATAATCAAGGGGAGAAACAAAACGGCACTCCCAGAAAAATATACCCAAGGGCCTATCACCGCAGAGTCCTGCCACTGGTCGTCTCAACCGATCACTTTCGACCATCGTGATTACTCAGCAAGTATCCTGCGTGCAGGATGGGCTGCCCTGGTATTAGACCCAATAATTGACGGATACCACTTCACACGAGTCTTGATGGACAGTGGCAGTAGTCTAAACCTGATATACCAGGATACAATCCGCGAAATGGGGATAGACCCAACGAAAATTTGCCATAGCAACACTACCTTTAAAGGAGTAATGCCAGGCCCAGGGGCTCACTGCACGGGCTCCCTGCTATTAAAGGTTATATTCGGCTTCCCCGATAACTCCCGTAGCAAACATTTAACCTTCCACATTGCTCCGTTCCAATGCGGTTATCAAGCACTACTTGGACGCGAAGCTTTTGCTCGCTTTAATGCAATACCACATTACGCTTCCCTGATGCTCAAGATGCCCGGTCCATGCGGCATCATTATAGTGAACCGAAGTATTAAGCGATCCTTGCGCGCCGAAGAGAATGCGACTGCCTTGGCAGCCACACACTAAAAACGGCCTCGCCAACTAAAGTATTTGATAGGTCGTCAAGACCACGGACGCGGTTAGACGAGTCCGGCGCTGCTATATGTAATTTATACCGGATTGATGGCCACACCCCTATTACAAATACAAGGGGATCAACGCGCGCAGAGAAGTGGCAATTTCTACTCATTTCTAGTTATACATGGTTTCTTTAAAAACTATCTTTTTGCACGACAACTTTTTCACCTAAGTTCCTCTCTTTTACAGATGATCATCGTGCTACACCCGTCCAGGATACGGCAAAACGGAGACACGGGCGCAGACGTGCAGCAGGGACCCGTTCCAAGGGTTCTTTTTAGATTAAGACCCTGCGTAAACCTTTTTTACTGTCTCTTGTTGAGACACATCCACCGAATTCTCAGAACAATTGAGAAGGATGCTGACGTCTTGGCATGTGGCCACGTCAGAATAATGCACGTACCTGGACACAAGGAGATTCTTACAAAGGGCGCTATTTAGGCCCGGTTTATACCATAAAGACCGAACACCTTAGGGAGTGTTCGGCGTCGCGAGTTTGGCCTTATATGCATCAGCTCCGAATCATTGTCTTTGGTCAAATGTTGGGTTTGCCCGGCTCCTGTGTTTTGGTGCCTTACGTTCTGCTTTATCGGCTAAGGCAGCACCAGGAGAACTACTTCGATCGTGCCCTGGTTCATCCGGACGAGCACCTCAGTAGAGAAAGCCGAAAACTGACTGTCATGATATAGCGTGAGACTGGTCTACCACTCGATGACCTATCGGAATGTTAGAATTCCTCCGCCTTAACGAAGGGCCATTTTCCGGCCAGGCATGTATGCACCCCGAGATCGAGAGAGTGCGGAGCCACCAGGGGCTATCTAGTAGGCCCACTGTCAAACTCCTATGGCTAAGTGAAAGTGTTAAAGCATTATAGTCTGGCTGCCTTGTTCGCTGCGCTATCACCTCCTTAATAGGACCAAGACGTTGGGTTAAGTGTGAACACGCGTTTTTTTGCGAAAACCTCCACATTATATGCGTGGGGGCTGAAGCCGACGACTGCAATCTTTCAGGTTATACACATGTATACATAAACGGCCGCACAGGAGGCATCATATTACTTTCGGGCAAAAGTATAAACACAACCTTATAAAATTTCATAAAAACATTGTGTTTACAATGGGAATACATGTCACTCAAACATAATATTCTTCAAGCACTGGGCCTCTATCAAACGAGCACCCTCGAGAACCTCCTCGAAATAGTGCTCGGCAGCCACTCGGCCTATGGCCGAACCCTGCGCCGCAACAGTGGTAGCGTCCATCTCCGCGCAGTATGCTTTAACACGGGCAAGGGCCATCCGCGAGCCTTCTATGCACACCGACCTCTTCATTGCATTAATGCGCGGCACCGCACCAAGGAACCGCTGCACTAAACTGAAATAGTTGTTCGGCTTTGGCTTTTCCGGCCATAGCTGATCCACGACAGACCTCATGGCGAGTCCGGACAACCTATTTAGTTCGGCCCATTCGGCTAGCTGATCAGTTAATGCAAGCGGACGCTCTGGAACGTTGAATTGAGACCAGAACAGCTTGTCCACTTCACGATCTGTTTGACCTTGGAAGTATTTGGCCGCATCGGCAGCGCTCGCTGCCAAGTCCATATACGCATCCGCCGAACTCCACAGCCGATCCAGAGGGCATACCATGGATCTCCGAACTTCCTCCGTAGCATGAAGGGCTTCCCAGCCGCAATATCCCCGACTTCCCGCAGCTCCTCCTTCTTCGCTCTCATAGCAGAGCGGGTGTCTTTGTCCGCCATCGTGGCCTTCTCAAGGTCCGTTGCCTTCGCTCGGTTTCTTTTTCAAGGAGCCGGCAACGGTCGGCAGTGTCTTTTAATTCTACGGCCATCTTGGCCATCTTCTCTTGGCTCTTGCAATGTGCGGCCTTCTCGGCTTTCAACTCTTCGGCCGCCTTCAAAGCAGCCGCATTACTAATCCTCGCTTGTTCCTTGGCTCAGGCAAGTTCTGCCCGCAAGGTTTCCATGGTGGCAGCTCCATCTGCAGTCACAACATATTAAAGATACTGGCATCATGCTGCTCTTACTATGTGGCATTCACCAGATAATAACACTTACCCTGTGCCTCGTCAAGCCTGTTGTTAACAAGCCCGATGTCGGCGTCTGCCGCATCTAGTTGCCGTTTTAATTCGGCAAACTCACTAGTCCGGCTAGCCACCGGAGCTTCCACCACCTGCACATAAGGGCAGTCTGGTTATTACCTGGGACTATGATCCTCTATTCGCCGCCATTCTCGACGACAACCGGAGTCTCAGGGGCTACTATCTACACAGGGCACACCTAACATGTGCGGTACTATCACATATTATCTCACGTACCTCAAAGCCTGTCGGTAGACTCATAAAGGCTTCGTGTAATCCGCTTTCGGCGGACGAAATTCTCTCCATCACCGTACCCATCAGCGTACGGTGTTCTTCTAAGATGGCCGCTCGCCCCACCAGCTCCCTCAGAACGTCCGACCGCATACCAGACGGTGCCGGACTCTTTTGTTTGCTCTCTTCGGGAGCCGGACGCTGGGGACTTCGGGGGTCTATGGGATTATCTTCTGGCCTCACCGGATCCGGAGAGGCCCTCCGTGACGACATTTCGGGGTCGCCCGCTTCCTGAGCGGAGGAGTCCGGGGGAGGCGTTTCACTCTCCATCATCTCTGGAAGAAGATCCCCCGAAGACGAGCTCAGCTGAGAGGGGCTAAGGCCCGAACTGCAAGATATATGCGGTGGTTATTTTCTCAAAAAAAAGATAGTATACCTTCACTATTAAAGTATTTTGGATCACTTACGACTCCTTGGAGGGCTGATCCCCCCGTGGACTTTGTGCGGCAAAAGCACCCCCCGAGGCAGGACCTCTGTGGGAGACTTCTTCTTCCGTTTAGAGGCCTCGGCTTCCGAATCCTCGGAAGCAGTCCTTTTCCTCCCCCGGTTATCATCCTTCATGGAGACGCTCATTCCCTCAGTTGGAACTGGCAGCGATGGGGGCCC